>NW_024609833.1:0-300000 GCF_018296145.1 Oncorhynchus tshawytscha
AGTGCCCTTAAATAGCCTACAAACAAACCCTAACACAAAACAGGTGTACCCAATTACCCAATAACCAAAAACAAACGGAAAGGGAATCGATGGCAGCTAATAGGCCAGCGACGACGACCGCCGAGCACCGCCCGAACAGGAAGAGGCACCATCTTCGGCGAGGTTCGTGACAGTACCCCCCCTGACGCGCGGCTCCCGCAGCGCGCCAACCCCGGCCTCGAGGACGACGCGCGGGGCGATCCGGGTGGAGGCGGTGGAAATCCCTCAAGAGGGAAGGATCTAAAATGTCCCTCCCCGGTACCCAGCACCTCTCCCCCGGACCGTACCCCTCCCAGTCCACAAGGTACTGCAGGCCCCTCACCCGGCGTCTCGAGTCCAGAATAGCTCGTACTGTGTACGACGGGGACCCCTCGATGTCCAGAGGGGGTGGAGGGACCTCCGGTACCTCACTGTCTTGTAGGGGACCAGCTACCTCCGGCCTGAGGAGAGACACATGAAACGAGGGGTTAATGCGATAATAAGAGGGAAGTTGCAATCTATAACACACCTCGTTTATCCTCCTCAGGACTTTAAATGGCCCCACACACTGCGGCCCCAGCTTCCGGCAGGGCAGGTGGAGGGGCAGGTTTCGGGTCGAGAGCCAGACCCTGTCCCCTGGTGCGAACACCGGGGCCTCACTGCGGTGGCGGTCAGCGTCTCTCTTCTGCCGTTCACTGGCCTGCCTGAGAGAATCCTGGACTGCCTGCCAGGTCTCTCTAGAGCGCTGTACCCACTCCTCCACCGCAGGAGCTTCGGTCTGACTCTGATGCCATGGAGCCAGGACCGGCTGGTAGCCCAGTACTCATTCGAAGCTGGGGCCGCAGTGTGTGGGGCCATTCGAATGGCGACATATTCGTGGATGAATGCCGAAGTGAGTTCTGGGCCAACTCTGCCCACGGGACGCACCTCGCCCATTCTCCTGGCCGGTCCTGGCAATACGACCTCAGAAACCTACCCACTTCCTGGTTTACTCTCTCCACCTGCCCATTACTTTCGGGGTGATAACCAGAGGTAAGGCTGACCGAGATCCCCAGACGCTCCATAAACGCCTTCCAAACCCGGGACGTGAACTGGGGACCCCGATCGGAGACGATATCCTCTGGAACCCCATAGTGCCGGAAGACGTGGGTAAATAGAGCCTCTGCAGTCTGTAGGGCCGTAGGGAGACCAGGCAATGGGAGGAGACGGCAGGACTTAGAGAACCGATCCACAACGACCAGAATGGTAGTGTTCCCCTGAGATGGGGGAAGATCAGTAAGGAAATCTACCGAGAGATGGGACCATGGCCGTTGTGGAACCGGGAGGGGCTGTAACTTCCCTCAAGGAAGGTGCCTAGGAGCCTTACTCTGGGCGCATACCGAACCGGAAGAGACATAGAGCCTCACATCCCTAGCTAAGGTGGGCCACCAGTATTTCCCCCTAAGACCCCGCACTGTCCTATCAATCCCCGGATGACCCGAAGACGGTAGTGTGTGAGCCCACCGAATCAATTTATCACGGACACCAAGCGGTACGTAACTTCGACCGGTCGGACACTGTGTAGGCGCAGGTTCAACCCTCAACGCCCGCTCGATGTCCGCGTCCACGTCCCATACCACTGGGGCCACCAGTCGAGAGGCTGGAAGGATGGGAGGGGGTCGATGGACCGGTCCTCGGTGTCATAGAGACGGACAGCGCATCGGCCTTAGTGTTGAGGGAACCTGGTCTATAAGAGATCGTAAATCTAAAACGTGTAAAGAACATGGCCCACCTAGCCTGACGCGGATTCAGTCTCCTCGCTGCTCGAATATACTCCAGATTACGGTGGTCAGTCCAGATGAGGAAAGGGTGTTTAGCCCCCTCTAGCCAGTGTCTCCACACCTTCAGGGCCTTTACCATAGCTAGTAACTCCCGGTCCCCCACATCATAGTTCCGCTCCGCCGGACCCAGCTTCTTAGAAAAGAAAGCGCAGGGACGGAGCTTCGGTGGTGTGCCCGAGCGCTGAGACAGCACGGCTCCAACCCCAGCCTCGGACGCATCCACCTCCACTATGAATGCTAATGAAGGGTCCGGAAGCACCAACACGGGAGCCCCAGTGAACAGTGGCTTCAACTGGTTGAAGGCTCCATCAGCCTCTGCTGACCACCGCAGACGCACCGGCCCGCCCTTCAGCAGTGAGGTAATGGGCGCCGCTACTTGAACAAAACCCCGGATAAACCTCCGGTAGTAATTGGCAAACCCTAAAAACCGCTGCACCTCCTTTACCGTGGTCGGAGTCGGCCAATTACGCACGGCGTTAACGCGGTCACACTCCATCATCATCCCCGAGCTGGAAATGCGATAACCCAGGAAGGAAACGGCTGGTTTGGAGAACACACATTTCTCAGCCTTGACGTATAGGTCATGCTCCAGCAGTCGCCCAAGAACCTTGCACACCAGGGAAACATGTGCGGCGCTTGTGGTAGAATAAATCAAGATGTCATCAATATAGACTACCACACCCTGCCCGTGCAAGTCCCTGAGAATCTCATCTACAAAGGATTGCCATTGCTGGAGCATTCTTCAACCCATACGGCATGACGAGGTACTCATAGTGGCCTGATGTGGTACTAAACGCTGTTTTCCACTCGTCTCCTCCCTGAATACGCACCAGTTTATACGCGCTCCTGAGGTCCAGTTTTGTGAAGAAACGCGCTCCGTGGAATGATTCTACCGCCGTAGCGATGAGAGGTAGCGGATAACTAAAACCCACTGTGATCAAATTGAGACCTCGATAATCAATGCACGGACGCAGACCTCCCTCCTTTTTCCTCACAAAAAAGAAACTCGAGGAGACGGGTGACATGGATGGCCGAATGTACCCCTGTCTCAGAGCTTCCGTGACATATGTCTCCATAGCCAGCGTCTCCTCCTGTGACAGTGGGTACACGTGACTCCGGGGAAGTGCAGCGTTCTCCTGGAGGTTTATCACGCAATCCCACCATCGATGGGGTGGTAATTTGGTCGCTTTCTTCTTACTAAAAGCGATAGCCAAATCGGCATATTCTGGGGGAATGCGCATGGTGGAAACCTGGTCTGGACTCTCCACCGTCGTGGCACCGATGGAAACTCCTATACACCTATCTGAACACTCGTCTGACCACCCCTTAAGAGCCCCCTGTTTCCAGGAAATAAGGGGATTGTGAATAGCCAGCCAGGGAACCCCCAACACCACTGGAAACCCAGGTGAATCAATAAGGTAGAAACTGATCTTCTCCCTATGATTCCCCTGCGTTACCATGTCCAGCGGAATCGTGGCCTCCCTGACCAGCCCTGACCCTAACGGTCGGCTATCTAAGGAGTGCACGGGGACAGGTGGGTCTATCTGCACTAACGGAATACCCAATTTTCGGGCGAGTCCGCGATCCATAAAACTCCCACCTGAATCGACTGGCGCCTTATGCTGAAGATAGGGGAAAAACGCAGGAAAAAAAATAAACAAAAACATGTGACCAACAGGGAGCTCTGGGTGAGTTTGGTGCTTACTCACCTGGGGTGGCCGAGGAGTGTTCCACCGACCAGCTCGACTCCCAGAGGAACTGCTCCAGCACCGGTCCGAAGTGTGTCCTCTCCGTCCACAATAGGAGCAGGAGGAGCCTCCTCCTCTGGTCCCCCTAAAATCAAATCAAAATCAAATCAAATTTTATTTGTCACATACACATGGTTAGCAGATGTTAATGCGAGTGTAGCGAAATGCTTGTGCTTCTAGTTCCGACAATGCAGTAATAACGAACAAGTAATCTAACTAACAATTCCAAAAAAAACTACTGTCTTATACACAGTGTAAGGGGATAAAGAATATGTACATAAGGATATATGAATGAGTGATGGTACAGAGCAGCATAGGCAAGATACAGTAGATGATATCGAGTACAGTATATACATATGAGATGAGTATGTAAACCAAGTGGCATAGTTAAAGTGGCTAGTGATACATGTATTACATAAGGATGCAGTCGATGATATAGAGTACAGTATCTACGTATGCATATGAGATGAATAATGTAGGGTAAGTAACATTATATAAGGTAGCATTGTTTAAAGTGGCTCGTGATATATTTACATCATTTCCCATTTCCCTAGATGCAGCTCCTCCCAACTCCATCAGAGTGGGAGTGGGAGAGCTGGAAGGTGGAATTGACAGGACCCCTCCTGAACGCCCGTGGGCAGCTAGCAGGTTGTCCAATCGAATTGACATGTCTATTAGTTCATCCAGGGAGAGAGTTGTGTCCCTGCAAGCTAGCTCCCGGCGGACGTCCTCCCGGAGACTACACCGGTAATGGTCCATCAGGGCCCTGTCATTCCACCCAGCACCAGCAGCTAGGGTCCTGAACTCCAACGCGAAGTCCTGCGCGCTCCTCGTCTCCTGTCTGAGGTGGAACAGTCGCTCACCCGCCGCTTTGCCCTCTGGTGGGTGGTCGAACACAGCTCGAAAACGGCGGGTGAACTCCAGGTAGTTGTCCCGAGCCGAGTCCGGACTGTTCCAGACAGCGTTGGCCCAGTCCAGGGCCCTACCCGTTAAACAGGAGACGAGGAGGCTCACACTCTCCTCACCCGAGGGAGCCGGACGCACGGTAGCCAGGTAGAGCTCTAGCTGGAGCAAAAATCCCTGGCACCCAGCCGCCGCTCCATCGTACTCCCTCGGGGGGGGAGAGACACAGTGCGCTGGACCCAGAGGACGACGTAGGTGGAGTAGGTGGTGTCGGCTGTAGGGGAGCTGGGGTAGACGTCGGTAGACCACTCCTCTCCCATCGTTCCATCCTCTCCATCATCTGGTCCATCGCTGTACCGATTCGATGGAGGACAGCTGTGTGGTGATGGACGCGCTCCTCCATAGTGGGGAGAGGGGTGGTCGCTGCTCCTGCTGACTCCATTTTGGAGGTGCGGGCTTCTGTTACGAGAAACTAGGAGTGGTGGGTGGAATCAGGCGCAGAGAGCAGGGTTCAGTCGTTTGTCAAATTTATTCACCGGCGCAACAAAAACGGTCACGCCAACACACAGGGCGTATACAAGTTACCAGTCCAAACAACAGGACAAAAATAGTCCTGAGAATAAAGACACGAACAAATAACACCATCCAACAGAGTAACAAGAAACAAGCCCGCACAAATACCCAGCTGGCCTAGTGCCCTTAAATAGCCTACAAACAAACTCTAACACATAACAGGTGTACCCAATTACCCAATAACCAAAAACAAACGGAAAGGGAATCGATGGCAGCTAATAGGCCGGTGACGACGACTGCCGAGCACCGCCCGAACAGGAAGAGGCACCATCTTCGGCGAGGTTCGTGACACCCAAGCATACTTCCAAAGTTGTGGCAAAATGGCTCAAGGACAACAAAGTCAAGGTATTGAAGTGGCCATCACAAAGCCCTGACTTCAATTCTATAGAACATTTGTGGGCAGAACTGAAAAAGCGTGTGCTTAAAGCACCAGCTCTGTCAGGAGGAATGGGCTAAATTTCACCCAACGTATTGTGGGAAGCTTGCGGAAGGCTACCTGAAACGTTTGACCCAAGTTAAACAATTTAAAGACAATGCTACCAAATACTAATTGAGTGTATGTAAACTTCTGACCCACTGGGAATGTGATGAAAGAAATATAAGCTGAAATAAATCATTCTCTACTATTATTCTGACATTTCACGTTCTTAAAATTAAGTGGTGATCCTAACTGACCTAAAACAGGGAATTTTTACTAGGATGAAATATCAGGAATTGTGAGAAACTGAGTTGAAATGTATTTGGCTAAGGTGTATGTAAACTTCCAACTTCAACTGTACACATGAAAAGAGTAAAGCAGTATGTAAACTTTGTTAAAGTGACTAGTGTTCCATTATTAAAGTGACCAGTGATTCCATGTCTATGTACAGTGCCTTGCGAAAGTATTCAGCCCCCTTGAACTTTGCGACCTTTTGCCACATTTCAGGCTTCAAACATAAAGATATAAAACTGTATTTTTTTGTGAAGAATCAACAACAAGTGGGACACAATCATGAAGTGGAACGACATTTATTGGATATTTCAAACTTTTTTAACAAATCAAAAACTGAAAAATTGGGTGTGCAAAATTATTCAGCCCCTTTTACTTTCCGTGCAGCAAACTCTCCAGAAGTTCAGTGAGGATCTCTGAATGATCCAATGTTGACCTAAATGACGAATCATGATAAATACAATCCACCTGTGTGTAATCAAGTCTCCGTATAAATGCACCTGCACTGTGATAGTCTCAGAGGTCCGTTAAAAGCGCAGAGAGCATCATGAAGAACAAGGAACACACCAGGCAGGTCCGAGATACTGTTGTGAAGAAGTTTAAAGCCGGATTTGGATACAAAAAGATTTCCCAAGCTTTAAACATCCCAAGGAGCACTGTGCAAGCGATAATATTGAAATGGAAGGAGTATCAGACCACTGCAAATCTACCAAGACCTGGCCGTCCCTCTAAACTTTCAGCTCATACAAGGAGAAGACTGATCAGAGATGCAGCCAAGAGGCCCATGATCACTCTGGATGAACTGCAGAGATCTACAGCTGAGGTGGGAGACTCTGTCCATAGGACAACAATTAGTCGTATATTGCACAAATCTGGCCTTTATGGAAGAGTGGCAAGAAGAAAGCCATTTCTTAAAGATATCCATAAAAAGTGTTGTTTAAAGTTTGCCACAAGCCACCTGGGAGACACACCAAACATGTGGAAGAAGGTGCTCTGGTCAGATGAAACCAAAATTGAACTTTTTGGCAACAATGCAAAACGTTATGTTTGGCGTAAAAGCAACACAGCTCATCACCCTGAACACACCATCCCCACTGTCAAACATGGTGGTGGCAGCATCATGGTTTGGGCCTGCTTTTCTTCAGCAGGGACAGGGAAGATGGTTAAAATTTATGGGAAGATGGATGGAGCCAAATACAGGACCATTCTGGAAGAAAACCTGATGGAGTCTGCAAAAGACCTGAGACTGGGACAGAGATTTGTCTTCCAACAAGACAATGATCCAAAACATAAAGCAAAAACTACAATGGAATGGTTCAAAAATAAACATATCCAGGTGTTAGAATGGCCAAGTCAAAGTCCAGACCTGAATCCAATCGAGAATCTGTGGAAAGAACTGAAAACTGCTGTTCACAAATGCTCTCCATCCAACCTCACTGAGCTCGAGCTGTTTTGCAAGGAGGAATGGGAAAAAATGTCAGTCTCTCGATGTGCAAAACTGATAGAGACATACCCCAAGCGACTTACAGCTGTAATCGCAGCAAAAGGTGGCGCTACAAAGTATTAACTTAAGGGGGCTGAATAATTTTGCACGCCCAATTTTTCAGTTTTTGATTTGTTATAAAAAGTTTGAAATATCCAATAAATGTCGTTCCACTTCATGATTGTGTCCCACTTGTTGTTGATTCTTCACAAAAAATACAGTTTTATATCTTTATGTTTGAAGCCTGAAATGTGGCAAAAGGTCGCAAAGTTCAAGGGGGCCGAATACTTTCGCAAGGCACTGTATATAGGGCAGCAGCCTCTAAGGTGCAGGGTTGAGTAACTGGGTGGTAGTCGGCTAGTGATGGATAATTAACGGTCTGATGGCCTAGAGATACAATCTGTTTTTCAGTCTCTTGGCCCCAGCTTTGATACACCTGTGCTGACCTCACCTTCTGGATGGTAGCGGGGTGAACAGGCCGTGACTCGGGTGGTTTATGTCCTTGATCTTTTTTTGGCCTTCCTGTGACATTGGGTGCTGTAGGTGTCCAAAGAATAATCCCGGTAGGTAGGTTACACCCCCCACCCTTACTCCCTCAGGTAAGTCTCGGGCATGCGAAAGTGACACTGCAACGCATGGCACACTGAAATATTCTGATATGGCACAGAAACATAGTTATTCTAAGGGATGGTATTGCAGACAATATAGTGAAGGCGCTACAATCTCACTCTGGTGCTGCACACAATATGGGACCCACGCTTGGCCCTACTCTACTCTGCCAACCACTCTCAATGAGTCTTTAATGCTATGGGACAATATAGGGAGGGGGAAAGGCATTTCTAGGGCCCGACAAGAACCATATCCCCACAAAAAATGTAATAATAAATGTCTGTCTGGCGATTTCCAGCACAGCTCCCTGTCCTGGAACGCGCCCATCTGAGACTCTGATTGGCGATGACACCGAAGGCCCCACCTCCGGTTTTGAACGAGAGTGAGACAGACAGCATGGAAACCTGCCGACAATAGTGTCTTTCAGTGGTATGGCAAGACATCCCAGAGAGAGAAAGAGTAGTCTAAGTCGAACATAGGAAGAATCATGTCCCTTACTTGGCAAAGCTAAAGAGCCTAGATATGCATTGTACCCATGCCTCTCTCGGTCCTCTGCTCTCAGATCACTACTCAGCTCCGCAGCCCCAGTTCGTCTTCAGCGCAGCCGCCTACTTCCCACAGACACTGGTCCAGCAAACGCCCAAGACACGAAAACATGCATAGAGGACCGATCCCCACGGAGAGACATTCTCTGCTCAACTCCTAGCGGCCGAAAAACACAAAACATGGGGCTTTTAAAAGGAAATGAAAGCCAATCCGCAGCTACCGGTCTGATTAGCCAACTGGCTGTAGGTGCGTCGGATCACACCAGCCCGCCACCCACTTATCCACTTAATTACCAATCCATCTTGTGACATATACTAAACACAAATAGCAATATGCCTGCTTTTATTATCATGTGCTATAACCGTGGCACCATTTTTCCGAGGCACCTTTGTCTTACTTTTCATGTCATCACATTTCAACAGAGCAAGACAAAAGAGTGCATTGACTGCATATTCCTGCAAATGGGGGAAATAACCCAGGCCGTGTCATTTGGTGTGAGTGATTTTGCTTTAACACCAGCAACACTAAATCACCTTAAACTTAAACTAATCAGAAGACAGTCCACACACACATAAAGAGTGTGACAGAGCAGATCCCTGGAGAATGTGTGTGTGTGTGTGTGTGTGTGTGTGTGTGTGTGTGTGTGTGTGTGTGTGTGTGTGTGTGTGTGTGTGTGTGTGTGTGTGTGTGTGTGTGTGTGTGTGTGTGTGTGTGTGTGTGTGTAGAGGAGTCATGCCCATAGGGAGCACAGGGGCACGTGCCCGCACCTCTCTGATTCAAATGGGTTTGGTTAACTGCAGAAGACAAATTTCAGTTGAATGCACTCAGTTGTACAACTGACTAGGTATCCCCCTTTCCCTTCCTCAGATTATATATATATTTTTTCTTCATCTTCTTTGTAATGCTGCTAGCCACCTAGCAATTTCATGAAGTTGGCTTTAGCTTGCCCAGATACTGTAGGTTCCTTATCTCCCAACTTCATAACCTGCTACCAAGAACCCATTTCAGGGTAACAATCAAGTTTTAGAAAAGCAAGTAATTACTAAATTAAGTGATTTTTTTTTCATTGACGTAATTTAGCAGTCGCTTACTTACAGTAGTGAGTGCATACATTTTCTTTGTACTGGTCCCCCATGGTAATTAAACCCATAACCCTGGCATTTCAAGCACCATGATCTACCAACTGAGCCACCCCGGACTGCCTGAATAACATTCACATTCCTTTCAAACCTTTACCCAGATTTTAGCAGAAAAGCATATTTAGTTTCTTTAAAAAGAATATCCACCAGCCATGAAGATACAGACAGCTCAAGGTATGATTAGATATGCAGATATATATATATATTTACATAGAATTAAGCATAATGATTGCAGGAAAAGCTGTTTCAAGTGTTTGAAAAATACACAATTCTCCAACTTCCCTAGCCCCCCTCCCAACATAATGTACTTTGTGCCCCTTCAGATTTTTGGGGTGCATGACGCCCCTGTGTTTGTGTTTGTGCTTGTGTGCGTACGTGCATGTTCATGAGAGCACAAGGTCTAAGGCACTGCATCTCACTGCTTGAGGTGTCACCACAGACACCCTGGTTTTGAATCCAGGCTGTATCACAACTGGCCGTGATTGGGAGTCCCTTAGGGTGGTGCACAATTGGCCCAGCATTGTGTGGGTTTGGCCAGTGAAGGCCGTCATTGTAAATAAGAATTTGACTTGCCTAATTAAATAAGTCCCTTAGGGTGGTGCACAATTGGCCCAGCATTGTCTGGGTTTGGCCAGTGTAGGCCGTCATTGTAAATAAGAATTGTTAAATAGAGGTTAAATCAAATTAAATAAAAACATGAGTGCGTGTGTGCGTGTGCACGTTTGTATGTGTGTGTGAGACATAATGGACACAGCGGCTAAACCACCAGGCCCGTAATTTACTAATGTACTCTACAGCCGGGCTGTCTGTGGGTCCTGATGGATGGTGACGGCTCCAGAGATGGACTGCTAGTGATAGGGAATGACCAGCGGTGAGCCTGATTAAAAGTACTGGAGCACGGCAGAGCCTGATAACCCCAATCTAGCAGTGATGAATCCACCCTGGACAGGCCACTGTCTCATTAGCTCCACTCGGACCTAGTCAGAGTTTTCTAAATAAACTTGGTGTGAAACAGGCTAGCCTCTTGCTTTATCATCAGTCAGGATTATGTTTGTTTTCCTTTCTGGATCTTTCCTTGTGTGGGCCCCATGTTTCTTTAAGAGAGTGTCTTCCCTCTGTCTCTGTAAACTGGAGGTGTAACTCCACCACCCCAGAAGTTCTAATGTTTATCTTACTCTGTGCTGTATCTTGTTGAATTAATGAGACCAACAGCACCATTAGACAACAATTTGCCTGGGTATGATGAATTATTGAGAAAAAGTTCAAATAATTGTCCTTTAATTTAACAGAGATGTGTTAAGAAGAAGATAACATTAAATGTTGGGTCTGGGAGGGGGAGAGTGGGGGGGGGGTAGTTTACATTCTTGCTAGAGTAGTCTTGATAACAGGCCAGCAGGAATATGAGCTGCTTTAAATGTGTGCATTAGTGTAATTTATTGGGCTTCCCACTCTGCTCTGCACTTCCTCCCTCCTACTGTCCCAAACAAAAGACAGGCCCGGGCTTCGAAAATGTATGGGAGTGAAAAATCATGTGCAGTTGATAATCGCATAAAACAACACCGTATTTGCAGACTAAAAAGCACCAAACCTTCCTATGGCGGCCTCCTCTCAGATTCTGTATTAGAGAACTCCTCCGAACTGTCTGGGTGATTTACGTGGAGCGATTTGGAAATGCTTTTCGTTTGGAATGGGGATGGGAGAAAGAGAGAGAGAGAGGAAAGAAGGGGCGGGGGAGGGCTCGGGATTTCATCATTCTTTGTGTATGTCTGGAAGTTGTCCACGCATTCAGATTTTTAACCAACTTATGTTGAAATGGAATGACCCCCAGAATTAATGAGGCTCTTGCATTGAGTTCCAGCTCAGCGAGGTCAAGTAAATCATGCTTTAGGGCTCCATAATCCACCCTACTCCCTCTCTCGCTCTCCCTCTCGCTCCCTGACTCCACATCCTGCGATTACTGGACAGACAAGGGGGCCTGAGAAATATCACCTCATTGACACATTGTGTCTATCTGCTAAAACATGTAAAGCCTGCTTTTAATTGAGTCTGTAGCAACTAATGAATGGGAGTAAAGGTAGGCTACAGCAGTGAGGTCAAAGGTAATTTTCTTAATTTCACATTTAATTTGCAGATTGTTGATGTTATGCACATTGCTCTCTCCAGAATTGCTTTTTTCTATTCAGTTCCCAGTCTTTTAAAGACTTTATACATGATAAAGCGACATCATATCCCTTTGAATTAATACTTGATGGTGTAATTGTTAAATCATTCAGAACACGTTTATAGTGTGGAAAATAATGACATCATAGACATTAATACAGAGAAACCTAATAGAGTAACACCTAGGGCTTGCATAAAGACCGCTGCAAATCAATCAAGTCTTTTTTTACACCACAAAAAAAGTATTTGTCATTTTACTTAATAGCAATTAAAATACTATATGCTGTATTCTTGTGTTTAGTGTTTCATATTTAAGAGGAGAAAAAGGTGACAACATCCCCTCACAGGCATAAAATTGGGATACGTGTCATCAGTCAATGGAACATAAAAGCAAGATTACTGCTTTGGTACTAATCCAAGGCCTTGGAAAGCCTTTAGCTGCTTGCTTTAAACCAGCCCAGGCAAGGGGATACCCAAAAAGTTAGTATTGCACTGAAAAGTGAAAATATGCATGTGTGGTAATGCTTCTATGTCATCGCTGCTTGTTTTATACGCTAGGTCCTGTACAAACATGCCAACATTTATCACAACAATTCATTCCTATCCCTCTATATCTGTGATATCATCCCACGAGGAGGACTCACTCTTGTAGCTGCTAGCGATGAATGAGAAGTGCCAGCCGGCAACTCACGATGCGTTCCTCTCTCTCTCTGGTCTGGGTAATACTTTATCTTGTTTATAAGATTATTCTCCAAGTAACAGTTAAATTGATGCATGGATTAGGCCGGGGCGACAGCGCTCCATATAAATCTGACTTGTCTGCAATTACACCGCCATTACATACTTCAGGCCCTTTTAAAATAAACGGGGAGATGATGCCAAGCATCAGCTGCTGAGAGGCGCTGAGGAGAAGCAGTCAAGACACTCTTGGCCGATGTCTCCAACTGAAGCACCTTGATAGCTGTAATTACTGTCATGTTCCAAGGCAGGGCCGGATTGGCCATCTGGCAATTCTGGCAAATGCCAGAGGGGCTGGACCATTCTTTTGTTGGGTGGGATGGTCCAAAATTATATTTAAAAAAAAATAGAACAATGAAAAGGTGATATGGCCGGCGGCTCATGGGCCTGTTAAGATTAATTTTGTTAATATTTCTTTGCTCAATTTCTCTGTTATACTAACCTATAATAAGCTTTTGGCTGATCAGTGGGCAACAGTCGGCCCCCCTACCAAGATGGGCCTGCCTGGTTCTCATAGGCTGTGGTCACACAAACTCACATTCAAAGTCAAACATCCAGCATCAGCAAAGAGACCTGCTACGACTCTGTCAACAGTTAGACAGCCAAGATCATAAAAAATGGAGAGGGTGCCTATAAATGTAGAAAGAGCATATTCTACACTTTCACCTCACTCAGTGGTAACTATTTTACAACCAAAATATTTGATATGGCTATGAGATTCGGAGTGGCGAGCAAGCGAAATACACACCGGCCATTGCGAGGGCATAGGCATATAGGTCTCATGAGTTAGGGTGACCAGACTTTCCTGATTTTTTCGGCTTTTCTCTGGCTATAGCTGTCACCTGAAATGTCCCCAATTAGCCCTCAGAAACAAAAAAGCAACTCTGGAACTTAAATTGAGTCTGATATTTCAAGAACTAATGATGGGGCAGTGAGTCGGAAGCAGTCGGAAACGTTTTAATAAAACGACAAAACGAAGAACACGACACTAACGGCAGTACGCCGATACACAATAACAATACCAACTGCTGAGTGAACATGGGAGAGTGACATATAAAAGGGGGGAAATTATGGTAATAGGGTCTAGGTGTGAATCATAATGATTCACATGTGAATCTGTGAATCATAATGATTCACGGGTGGGCATATGATGAGTGCCAGGTGTGCATAATGATGAATCCCAGGTTCGGTGGTTAGAACTCTGGCGACGTCGTACGCCGGAGGGGAGGAGCAGGGGCAGACGTGACAGTAACCAAACGCTGTATCCAATCAGATATGCATGTTCAAATGTTGCCTGTCTCTTTACCAAACTCACTTGCTCCCGGGAACCTTATGAATGTTTGAACCATGATACATTGTAACCACAGCAAGAACAACCATTGCCAGAAAGTGTTGCATCAAGCAGCATCAGCTACCAAACTTGGGTGATTCTAAAATGATTAGATAGGCTAAGATTACAAAAACTGTAGAAGGCTAATGCATTTCTATTTTTGTGTTAATTAATAAAAGTATTTAAAAGGACTAAAGCGAAAATATATCGTTAAATATAGTTCCATAAAAAAAGTTACAAATATTCACACAAAAATTTCCCAGCTTTTTGCAAAAAAAATCTGGTCATGGATAGTAGCCTACAGCTGAATTTTTTTTTAGGACATTATATTTACTGTTGGATGAATACATGGCTACTAGCAGTGTGCATTATATTTAGAGTTCACAATCTAGTTCATGTGTTTTGATTTTCCACTTCCTCAGGTGTTGAACCCCAAATTAATTAGCATATGATATTAGGTAGTTAATTTAAAGATTTATGTAATTAATATCTATTTTAAAAAATATCAGGAAATTCTGGGGTCCTATTTTGACAGTGAAATCACAACTATAGTTTAATTGTCCACCCAAAATTCATGACAATCATTGGATGAGGTTGCACACAAAATATCTTGAATAATTTCCGTTTGGAAATTCCTCAGAAATTCCTCCGCTTGGAAATACCTCAGTAGTCTATAATACTTCTTAATAAAGCACTATGAATTACTTTAAAAGATGATTACTCAGGATTTGGTTCCGACCAAATCATGGGCTGGTGCCACCAACTGTAAAAGTTAGTGGCACCAGTGACACCAGGGGAAAATGTTAGTCTGACACTCTGTAATAGTAATTAACACTTAGGTTAAGTGTTATTTCGGGAGAACACATATACATAACAGGCACTAAATTGCAATAAAGCCTCAGTCATTAGCTTGGCTTTTATTGAGTATCAAGCTTAAGCAGACAGACAGACAGAGAACAAGAAGAAGCACAGAGTGACAGCAGAGAATATTTTGAGACAGAAAGCACAGGGAGTCACAGGGAGTCAAACAAAATGGCCAGAGCAGAGGCTAGTTATAGTGGAGTTACAGAGTTGTATCTCTTGATTTTACATATTGTATTTGTTTTAAACATGAGCTGGTTAAAAAGAGGAGGAGGACCATGTCTCGCTAGTCATTAGTACAGAAATGGTTCAGAAACGCTGTACTGTACTACCAAAAGTATATGTCAGCACTACTGCCTGTGTCTAGGTAGGGTGTGTAGGGTCAGGGTGTGTATGTATGGCTGGAGGCCCACAGGGGGTTTGGTTGAGTTGGCGACGAGCGCAGTGATGTGGGCTGCTGTGGATAAAATGCCAGGGATCAATTCTTGTCCCAGTCCGCCCCTGCAAGAGGGATAAGAGATACTATACCATAGGCCCTAATAAAACTTTAAACGGTTTTGATATGATCGATGTCCACCGACTTTGTTTGGACAATCCTTGAACTGTCTGCCTGGTGTTGTCAGAGAATGACTTGTGCTCCGACCTCCCCACCCGTCCACTCTATCCTCTTTCCAGTATTATAGATTTATTGCAATAGTCAAAAAAGGATGGTTCTATTCGTGATACAGCTAGACTCATCTTCGGTTGACTTGTTTGATTGTTGCCTGTTCTTTTGTGTCTGGTTAAGGCCTGTTATTTTGTGTTTATATTGTAAGTATTGCTTTTAGATCAAATAAAATAAAATGGTGTTCATCACATGCACCGGATACAACCTAACCATGAAATGCTTACTTCCGATCCCTTAACCAACAATGCATAGTTTTTAAAAGTAAGTAGGAAACATTTTCTAAATACACCAAAGGAAAAATTGTGTAACAAAATAAAATAACAATAACGAGGCTATATAAAAGGGGTACCGGTACCGAGTCAATGTACAGTGGTACGGATTAGTCGAGTTAATTGTGGTAATATGTGCATGTACAGTAGATAGGGGTAAAATGTATATGCATAAATAATAAACAGAGAGTAGCAGCAGCGTATGTGAAGAGTGTGAAGGATTGTGAATGTATGTGCATGTGTGTGGCGTCAATATGCGTGTGTGTGTGTGTGTGTGTGTGTGTGTGTGTGTGTGTGTGTGTTGGAGTGTCACTGTAATATGGGTGAGTGTGTGGTTAGAGTCCAGTGAGTGTACATCGAGCCTGTACAAGAGAGTCAGTGCAAAAAATACAAAAATAAATAATAATAAAATAAGAGGGTCAGTGGCTGGAGTCTTTAACAATTTTTAGGGCCTTCTCCTGACACTGCCTGCTATAGAGTTCCATTATGGCAGGAAGCTCAGCCTCGTTGATGTACTGGGCCGTACGCATTACCCTCTGTAGCGCCTTGAGGTCCGATTCCGTGCAGATGTCATACCAAGAGGTGATGCAACCTGTCAGGATGTTCTCGATGGTGCGGCTGTAGAACTTTTTGAGGATCTGAGGTCCCATGCCAAATCTTTTCAGCCTCCTGAACAGGGGGAATAAGCATTGTCATGCCCTTTTCATGACTGTGTTGGTGTGTTTGGACCATGATAGGTCCTTAGCGATGTGGACACCAAAGAACTTGAAACTCTCGACCTGCTCCACTACAGCCCTGTCGATGTGAATGGGGGCGAGCTCGGCCCCCCTTTTCCTATAGTCCACGATCAGCTCCTTTATCTTGGTCACGTTGAGGGAGAGGTTGTTGTCCTGGCAACACACTGCCAGGTCTCTGACCTCCACCCTATAGGCTGTCTCATCATCGTCAGTGATCATGCCCACCACTGTTGTGTCGTCGGCAAACTTAATGGTGTTGGAGTCATGTGTGGCCACGCAGTCGTGGGTGAACAGGGAGTACAGGAGGGGACTGAGCATGCACCCTGAGGGACCCGTGTCGAGGGTCAGCATGGCGAATGTGTTGATGCCTATACTCACCACCTAGGGTGGGCTTGGAGCTTAGTGATGGACTTGGAGTGCACTATGGTGTTGAATGTTGAGCTGTGTTCAATGAACAGCATTCTCACCTAGGTGTTCCTTTTGTCCAGATGGGAAAGGGCAGTGCAATTAGAGATTTCAACATCTGTGGATCTGTTGGTGGGTCCAGGGTTTCTGGGATGATGGTGTTGATGTGAGCCATGACCAGCCTTTCAAAGCATTTCATGGCTACAGATCTAAGGGGCGGTAGTCATTTAGGTAACTTACCTTAGTGTTCTTGCTCAAGGGGACTTAGGTGGTCTGCTTGAAACATAGGTATTACAGACTGGGTCAGGGAGAGGTTGAAAATGTCAGTGAAGACACTTGCCAGCTGGTCAGCGCATGCTCTGAGTACTTGTCCTGGTAATCTGTCAAGCCATACGGCCTTGTGAATGTTAAGCTGTTTAAAGGTCTCACTCACATCGGCTACGGAGAGTGTGATCACACAGTTGTCCGGAACAGCTGGTGCGCTCATGCATGGTGCGGTGTTGCTTTTCTCGAAACAAGCATAAAAGGGATTTAGCTCATCTGGTAGGCATGCGTCCCTGGGTAGATCACGACTGGGTTTCCCTTCATAATCCATGATGGATTGCAAGCCCTACCACATCTGACGAGCGTCCGAGCCAGTATAGCATGATTCAATCTTAGTCCTGTATTGAAGCATTGCCTGTTTGATGGGGATTTCTTATAAGCGTCCGGATTAGTGTCCCGTTTCTTGAAAGCGGCAGCTCTAGCCTTTAGCTCAGTGCGGATGTTGCCTGTAATCCATGGCTTAAGGTTGGGATATGTATGTACGGTCACTGTGGGGCGACGACATCGATGCACTTATTAATGAAGCCGGTGACTGATGTGGTATACTCCGCAATGCCATCGGATGAATCCCAGAACATATTCCAGTCTGTGCTAGTGAAACAGTCCTGTTGCTTAGATGATATTGAATCTAAACACATTCACATAGAGATTGTCTGGAGGCACAATCCAAGTAGTCGTTATTAATTTCATGGTCTATCCATCCAGAGAATGTAACTACACAGTAGTAATTATACATTTATTTGAAATTAAATTTATTTGAAGTTGAAGATTTACTTAATCCTAGGATTAGTAAAGACACTAACAAAGTCGTAGACACTAAATTTTAAGCGTTAAAATAATGTTTTAAATCATTTCTGGAGCTACTATACTGTAAATATAGGGCAACATACATTTTCCATTGATCTGTGATTTCTGCAGAGAAACTACATTTTAAAGTGATCTGAACAGGGTTTCTTCAACAGCACAAATGTATATAACATTTAAAAATATATAAATTACATTAACAGAATAATGCTATTTTCTAGAAATGTTTAAAAATGTAACACGCTGTGAGGTAAAAAGTACGACCAGCTAATTTGTATGCCTCACATATTTTTATCTTAACATATTCAAGGGATGTCAAAGTGAACTATCCCATTATTATTAATAGCAGTCACCACTTCTTCTTGGAGCATGCCAAAAAAACAATTACATAAATGGCTTTAGTGATCACTTGAGGTTTCATAGACAGTTTTCTTAAACATTGTTGTCGGATTGGAATCGCCAGGGAGATACAAATCTAATTTTAGCAAATGGGATTAAAGCACATAGCATAATAAGAAAGGAATACATGGGGTTACTGTACTAAACAAAAGATGTACCTCAATCTCTCTGAGAATTCTGCTCTACCAATACTTCTATAAATGTGGAATGGTTTAGCAAAAAACAAATCCATTTAAGTCTGGGGTAGGATAAGATATTATTCATTCTGTGGCCCTGACCGCTGTTTGATATTGTCCGAATGAAAAGCCACTATTTTGAGACCAGAGACAGGGGTTGCCCACAATTGGTACTTCCCTATGAGGGGAACAATGCTTTGGGATGCTCCTGGAAAGCCTATTAGATTTTGAAGCCCTGAAATGCATATCGCTGATTATGTAGAATATTTCTAACATGGTCTCTTTATAATATGTAAAAATTCCGACATTTAACCATTGTAGTTTGTCAGATCGAAACTTGTTGACCCCCTTGATAAAGATGAGCAAAAGACTGTATAAAATAAATAATACAAATACTTTTTATACAAATGTTTTTTAAATATTTTATGCTCAATTAAAAAAATATATTTTTATTTTATACTAATACATTGCTCAAAGAAAGAGATTTTGTTAAGCATGTAATGAAACAAACTCAAAAGGATAGGTGTCAAAATTATTGGTTCCCCTGTTTTCAATACTCTGGCACTCTCCCATTGCTTGGATAACAGCACTGAGCCTTTTTCTAAAATGTTTTATGAGATTGGAGAACACATTGGGAGGGATCTTAGACCATTCCTATATACAGAATATTTCCAGATCCATGATATCCTTCGGCTTGCACTTATGGGCTGCCCTATTAACGAGTCGGATGCGAGGGATTTACTTCAGACAACCGACAAGGCTAACATCCCCGTCATTTGCAGGAGACAGTGATGGAGATATCGGGGACATAGGCCGGGGTGCCTTGTAAGGATCCAACCTCGAGTGGGTAATCTGCCTCTACCATCAGTCCTATTAGCCAACAACGTACAATCAGTGGATAACAAAAAAGACAAGCTACGGTCACGAATATCCTACCAACGGGACATTAAAATCTTTAATGACTTTATGTTTTACCCAGTCATGGCTGAATGATGACATGGCTAAAATACAGCTGGCTGGGTTTATGCTGCATTGGCAAGATAGAACTGCTAACACCGGTACGATAAGGAGTAGCGATTTGTGTATATTTGGAAACAATATTTCTTAGAAACTACAAAGAGTCACTCATTGGCCCCATTACTAAGGTCA
This sequence comes from Oncorhynchus tshawytscha, assembly GCF_018296145.1. Classification (NCBI taxonomy): domain Eukaryota; kingdom Metazoa; phylum Chordata; class Actinopteri; order Salmoniformes; family Salmonidae; genus Oncorhynchus; species Oncorhynchus tshawytscha. Next base: position 19,568 of record NW_024609833.1, read on the forward strand.
CCAACACATCTATTGGTCTAAGGGTGTTTCCAAGGGTATGGAAGTCGGCCATCATAACGGCCATCTTTAAATCGGGTGACCCTGCTGACTTGAGTAACTACAGGCCCATTAGTATACTACCTGTGGTGTCAAAGGTTGTTGAAAAGTGTGTAGCAGAACAACTGATTGCCCACCTCAACAACAGCCCCTTCACACTACACTCCATGCAGTTTGGCTTCAGAGCGAAACACTCCACATAAATGGCCAACTGCTTTATTCAAGTTCAAGATGGACAAAGGGGGGGTTGTTTGGGCTGTGGTTCTGGACCTAAGGAAGGCTTTTGATACTGTTAACCATGAGATTCTCATCACAAAATTGTCCAAGTTCAACTTTTCCCCCGATGCCTTGAGATGGATGAAATCATACCTTGAAGGCAGAACTCAGTGTGTCAGAGTGAGCAATGAGCTGTCGCCACCTCTTAGCTATGATGTGGGCGTGCCCCAAGGGTCAATACTGGGGCCCCTCCTGTTCAGCCTGTACATTAATGATCTATCTACCTTCTGTCTGTACTGGGTCAGAAGTTCAAATGTATGCAGATGATACAGTGATATATGTGCATGCAAAGAGCAAACAACAAGCTGCACAAGAACTCACTACTGTAATGGTCCAGGCTACAAAGTGGCTCAGTGACTTGTGTTTGCATCTCAATGTGAAAAAAACAGTTTGCATGTTCTTTACAAAGAGGGCAACAGATACTACTGAGCCAGATGTCTATGTGTCAGGGAAAAGCTCCAGGTGGTATCTGATTTTAACCTCTCTGCGCACCGAACCCGTTAGCGGGATTAAATTCGACAACATACGGTGATCGCTACATAAATAGTCATATTAAACATTCATGTAAATACAAGTGTCTCACATGGTTCGAAAGCCTTACAATCTTGCTAATCCAACTGCGTTGTCAGATTTAAAAAACATTTACTGCGAAAGAATACGATGCGATTATCTGAGGACAGAGCCCCATAAAAAAAAACTATTTCAACCAGCACAGGTGTAACAAAATCACAAATTGCAATAACATAAATTGTTTACCTTTGACGATCTTCCTCTGTTTGCAATCCCAATGCTCATTGTTACACAATGAATGGTCTTTTGTTTGATAAAATCCATTTTTATGGCCTAACACAAAACATTTTGTGAACCGCTTGTGTCGTGAATTCCGTCTCATTCAATTTTCGACGACACATTCGATGTAAATACACACACTAAACGTGACTTTATCCAGTCATGTTTGGTTTCATTGCAATCAACTGGTTGTTTGTAACACAACCAAACTTGATGGGTCATTTCGTGGGATGTATTGACTGAAAGAAACCGATTGAAGACAACAAGTAATGGCATCATTGTGCACCAATGGGGGCTGCAGGGTAGCCTAGTGGTTAGAGCATTGGACTAGTAACCGAAAGGTTGTAAGTTCAAATCCCTGAGCTGACAAGGTACAAAATCTGTCGTTCTGCCCCTGAACAGGCAGTTAACCCACTGTTCCTAGGCCGTCATTGAAAATAAGAATTTGTTCTTAACTGACTTTCCTAGTAAAATAAAGGTTAAAAAAAAAACATGATATGACTGCTGTTTTGTTGATTGACTGTATTTTAACCCAATGACCACTGATCGTCTTAAAATCTAGCTTGGTCGATAGCCAATGAACTGAGGTAAAAGGCAGTATGTAATGGTTATGTGTTGGAAGACCAACCCATGTAGTAAACTCCGGTGTAAAGAGGGTCATTCGCCATTGAAGATTTATACTGGAAGGAGCCAACCATGTTATGCACAGCACTATTTTGGTAAAGCACATCTTCAGCTGTTTATATATCAATCAGTATGGCGACTAAGTCAGGGAAAGCTAAATCTAAGTCTAGATATACAGATGTACACACAAATTTAGAAGAAATTGATCGGGAAAGTGAGACAGAGATTGTTGGAGGACGATTAATTTAGCTAGCATAGCTTTGATTTCCAAATGGAGGAATATTTTTTCAACAGAGAGTACATCGTTTTGGACTGGTAAGTTCTTATCATGCTAATGCCGTTGTTTGAAATTAATAATATAAAATATTATTTGTGTTTTTTATTTTATTTTAGTAGCAAATATATATAAAATGTAATGACATGTGTAAAGTACACGTTGGCTATACATTGTAGGTGGGGGTATGTTTGTATGTATGTGTATGACACATAGCCTATGTTTGTGCGTGTATTTGTACATATTGTGGATTAGAGGGAGCATGGCCGAGATGCGCTTGTCTGCTGCTCCACCCCTCCCCACCACAACATTAAATAGACTATTTGAGGCTGTTGAGGGGAGGGCAGGCCCACAACAATGGCCAAAGTGAAATGGAGACAGTAGATACAGCTGGTCTGTTGTAATATAATAAAGACAGTAGATCTAGCTGGTCTGTCATAATATAAATGAGACAGTAGATCTAGCAGGTCTATAATAATGTATTCAACCTTATGTTCCCTGTACTCTATATATATCTGTTTATTATACCTGTTGATACAGGGCTCATATGTGAAACTATTCTGACTGAACATTTTCTTTCACAGTGACACTGATTCCGAATGGGAGCTTCCAGTGCCAAGGTGTCCACCCCCCACTGAAGCTGGTTTACACCTGTTGTCTCAGCGCTACTGGGGCATGGGCCGCAAAAAAATGTCCGCAATAAAGGACTACAACAAGAGCATGGGAGGTGTGGACCTGTCAGATGCGCTGATAGGCTATTACAATGTTCTCCATAAGACGATGAAATGGTACAAGACCTTCTTCTATCATTTCATCGACATTGCTGTGGTGAATGCATTCATCCTACACAAGGAAATGGCTAAGAGCTGTGGAAAGCCCGCCATCTCACAGCTAGCCTTCAGAGAGCTGCTCATCAAGGAGCTTGCTGGCTACAGCACCACTGCACCACATTCTGGCCCCTCTACCTCTGTCCCTTCTGCTCCTGCCACAAGTGGTGTTCATCTGCCCAAATTTATTTCTGCAGGCATGGATGTGCCTCAGGGCCAAAAGGGCACAGCATGGAGGCGTCGCTGTGTTCTTTGCAAAATGAAGTCCCCCATCACCTGCACCAGATTCTTGGTGACCCTCTGCTTTACAGCAGAAAGAGACTGCTATGGCACCTGGCATCAGCAGCACAATATTGTGTAGAGGACTGAGGGTCTTCCAAATATTGAAAGTGTTATTCTGTAAATGTATATATTTTTTCTTCATGTTTTTTCTCCATTTTTTTGGGGTGGTGTGTTAGAATACTATTTTGGTATTTTGTATATAGTTATTCCATTCAAAATGTATAACTTCACCAATTTGGCCACTTGGGTACATTTGTGCTACTTGTGTGGGATACCTGGGTGACTTCATGATAAAAGTTCATGATGCCTTTTACCTTAACAACCCTGCAAACAATAATGAGTTGTTAGTACATCCCTGGAACATCATGAAATGGTCACCTAAAGTGGTCTGGATGTTGTAACCCCTGGTCTGGTCCCTGGATTGTCCTGGGGACAACCACAAGGATGTTTTTAAGACGTTCTTGGGACATTGTGTCCTGGTAACTTACAGGGAAGTAAACAAAGGTGAAAGTGACGTTACACCACGGGAGTTAAATTAGTTATATGTCACTATAATGACTGGATTATCTATACTGTTTGCACTTCAAATACAAAATACTATACTTTTAAACACATATTTTCATCAGTAAATGTTCTAGTTGATCGTTAGAATGATATTTCTTGTTGAGAAAGCAGGCCTGTTTATGCTTCTGCTTAAACTATAGGGCAGAAGGTGAAACTAGTAGCTAGACCTCACCAGTTTCCTCACTAAAGTAGCTCTAACACTGGAATAACACAAATGTGCCAGAAAGAAGACCATGCCAGAAGTAAAAGTATGTACAAATATGTCTAACTTGTCCAGACTACTCTAACTTCATGCTATGAGTACCGTCGATGAAACAAAACTAAACCTCATAAACTTTCCCTCTCAGTACCAAAGGTTGAGATGAAATTCCGAAGCATTAAGTGCATGTTCAAGATGAAGAGCAGACATTGTCTCCACTCCCTGTCTGTGAGAGAGAAAGAGAGAGAGAAAGGGTGCGAGAGAGCGAGCGAGAGATCCTCCTTGACATAGCCACAGAAAGATGTTTAGGAGCGGGGTTGCTGCAAAAATACGACCTCATTTCATATGAGATTTTAGGACCGTTAGCTGAATAGTCCAAAATCAAATCTCCTGTGGCCAAAACTCAATGAGGGTGGGGGGACTCTGGACTACTGCTAGCTAGGCCTACTGTCCTCTTCAAGATTAGCTGGTTCAAAGATGATGGATATACTGACAAGATACATGTCTCTCCGCCATAACGATATAGCCTGCGCAGCCAACTACAGAGGGCTATATCGGTCCACTAATACAGGACAAGTAAAGGCCCAGTGCACTACTTTTGTGAAGAAAAATATAAAAATAATAATATACAGTGCATTCAGAAAGTATTCAGACCCCTTGACTTTTTCCATATAATCTTTAGTATCAACCAAAGGAATATATTTTACTAGAGACACTTTTTCCTGCCCAAAACTCTAATGTCAAACGTGGATACTGGAACAATAATTCTAACATAAAGAATGTGGGGAATGGTCAGTGGGGAACTATGGAAAAAGAGAGTGTCAGACGGACAAAGCCGTCCTCTTTGTCCAGAGTGCATAAAAAGCTTTGGTGACTAAATTAACATTATACCAGAAAAGTGTGGAGCGGTAGCTTTATGTTGGAAACGGTAGCTTTATGTTGAATCTTTGAACCTCAACACGAGGTGAAGAAATAATCTCACTTTCCTTTAGACCAGAGAGACGAAGAGCTGCAGCTCATTTCCATCTTGGTCCGAGTCCTGAATACCAACAGAGGAGGAAGAGGCGAGAAGTTCACCTCAGACAATCACTAGTACAGTTTATTAGCTGTCTTAAGTCAGATATCAGGAAAAGCTCATCTAAATGAGACTATCCTACTACACTCATCACCAACGGGAACCGTCGAACATGGCTGATTATCTTCCAGAGTGAACAACAGTAGAAGACTGGAAAGGGGAGACCCCTTTCGGACAATCAGATCCATACAACTGGAAGGGCAGCAGCTTTCCGAGAAGGCTTGGTTCCGACCGAGATAAACAACAATCGAAGGCATTTCACACGTCATGACAATATATAGTGTCCCACATTTGACAGCGCATGTCAGAGCAAAGAGGAATTGTCCGTAAAGCTCCGAGAAGGTACTGTGTTGAGGCACAGATCTGGGGAAAGGTGCTAGAAAATGTCGGCAGCATTGAAAGTCCCCAAGACTTCTTTAATGGAAGAAGTTTGGAACCACCAAGACTCTTCCTAGAGCTTGCCGCCTGACCAAACTGAGCAATCAGGGAGAACGGCCTCAGGCAGGATGGTGACCCGATGGTCATTGTGACAGACCTCAAGAGTTCTTTTGTGAAGATGGGAGAACCTTCCAGCACTCCACCAATCAGGCCTTTATGGTAGAGTGGCCAGATGTAAGTTTGCCAAACGTTTGCCAATAGGATTTTCAGACCATGAGAAACAACACTCTCTGGTCTGATGAAACCAAGATTCAGACTCTTTGGTCTGAATGCCATGCATCACATCTGGAGGAAATCTGGCACCATCCCTACAGTGCAGCATGGTAATGGCAGCATCATGCTGTGGGTATTTTTTTCAGCGGCAGGAACTGGGAGACAAGTCAGGATCAAAGTACAGAGAGATCCTTGATTAAAACCTGCTCCAGAGCGATCAGGAACTCAGACTGGGGCGAAGGTTCAACGTCCAACAGGACAATGACTCTAAGCACACAGCCAAGACAACGCAGGAGTGGCTTCGGGACAAGTCACTGAATGTCCTTGAGTGGCCCAGCCAGAGCCCGGACTTGATCCCGATCTAACATCTCTGGAGAGATCTGAAAATAGCTATGCGCCAATGCTCCCCATCCAACATGACAGAGCTTGAGAGGATCTGCAGAGAAGAATGGGAAAAACTCCAGAAATACAGGTGTGCCAAGCTTGTAGCGTCATACCCAAGAAGACTCAAGGCTGTAATCGCTTCCAAAGGTGCATCAACAAAGTATTGAGTACTTGTGAATACTTACGTAAATGTGATATTTCAGTTTTTAATTTGTATTAAAGTTGCAAAAATATCTTAAAAGCTGTTTTTGCTTTGTCATTATGAGGTATTGTCTGTAGATTTATGAGGGGAGGCTGTAATGTAACAAAATATTGAAAAAGTCAAGAAAACAAATAGGTATTCTGAGTTTCAGCAGGTGCTGCAGCACCTTCAGCACCCCTATTTCCCACGGCTAGGCCTCCAGACCATTCTAAACCACAGGTTTGATTTATGGAGCAGGGCTGGTCGCCTTCGGTAAATTAATTATAGAAAATGCAAGAGTAGCCCAGCGACTCCAATATACACATTTCCCGATTCTCCAAACCCCTGGAAAGCCTGGGTGGCCCTTACCCTAACCTCCTCTGGTTTCCAATGTCAATGTCATTGCTTTAGTCTGTGTGACAGGGGCCCAACCACAAGCATGTTTTGGGTCAGACAAACGGATGATGGGATTGTGATGTTTGCTCAAACAAACACAAATAGCAAGCAGCTTTCATTTCAGAAATTCATAAAAACTTTATAGAGCATTTATTTTGGTCAATGAAAGTGTTTATGGAAGAGGGAAATACTTTTTTTTGCTTGGATCGTTTTAAGTATTTCAGTTTTCCCGACGATCCAAAACCACACAGTGCATTATGATAAGTGGATGTTTTGAATTACTTGAACTACCTAATGGTTGCGCCTTACGAAGTCCACAGAATTGTTTCGCTGTGGTTTGAAACCTTTGCCTAAGTCATTGAGTTGGATGTTATGTAATCTCCACCCTCATTTTGCAACATTGTGAAAAGAATGAAAACCATGCTATTGCAGTTCAACTATTGCATGTTTAACATCTTTATTCATAATTTCACACATTTTGAGTTAGTTCAGTTTTAAATATTCTATAACACAGAACTATTCTTGAAAATACTTTAGGCGTATACAAAATAAAAGTAATGTGAACCAAGCAATGTGAGCCTGTCTTACTAACATTAACCATTGTGCAGTGAAATCATTTCCAAACAATTTGTGAAGAATCCTAACCCCTCTCCATTAGATTGATACAGTATGTGTCAGTAATCCTGGTTGCCGACGGTGATGAGGACACCCCACCGTTATTGGTCCTCAGGTTTCCATTTCGCTCAAATTGGCACCGTTTAGAGTATCCCATGTTTTCTGAAATAACAGAGGATCTAAGGCCCATTACTCTATATTTGGAATATTGTAAAGAGGTAAATGGAGGTGGGTGTAACATTTTGTAAATCTTGTGTCACCAAAACCGCTGCGGAAGAGGATACATGAGTCTGGTTACCCAACAGGATATCCCCTCAGACGTTGTTTGGTGCGTCCATGATGAGCATAACAGAGGGGCATTATTTTTCTTCAACAGTTCAGGAAGGTTATAAAGGGCTCCGATATCCTCTCTCAGGGTGTAGCAGTACACACACATTCATTCACGTGCTCACAACATTTAATCTCCCCAAGTGGAGTGCTTTCTCTGGCTCCAACCCCTAGCTGTAAGGCCAGGGCTAGTACCTGCTGTTGTAGTGGGGTCAGGAGATACTAAAAAAGCTTTTCACACTACTGAGCTGACCTGAGCCGAGCCAAACCAAACTCTGAGCTGGCTTGGTTAGGCATCCACCATAGTTGCTGGAACCATGCTGAAAAGGACAATGTAAAAGAAAAAATAATTTTGGTTTGGATCAGCACGATAGCTCCCCAACCAGATTGGCAAAATTAGAAAATTAAATCACTTCATAGAATGTTAGACTGTGGTAAATTCAGAGGAAACCTATCATGTAGGCATAACGCTGAACCCACATGTGTATATGGCTGTGTCCTCTATCTTGATAATTCACACTGTATATTTACATCTAATTATTTTTAAATAATATGAAAACTGGAAAGTGCGATAAAATGGTGTGGATTATATAATTTCTGTCCAAACCAGCCGATTAAAGATTAAATCAAACCCATTACACTTAATTCCCCAAATCTCACCATATACTCCCTACTTGTATTGTCTTTTAAGTCTGTGCTACTGAGGATTTATACTCTCATTGATTAATTTTCAATTTCTCCCTCTGTGCAAATCACTACTGTACTATCTATATATTTTTTTAATTCACAGGTGAAGAAACTACATTATGTTTGATGACCTAAACGTTTCGAAGCGAGGGCTTTCCTTCATCGTTATAAATTAAATTACTTGTTGAGGGGAAATTGCTCTTATTCTCAGTATGGGCTGTAGAAAATAGTGTTTTCTTTATTGCTCTGAAATCATTTCACAGGCGCTGGTAGCGCAAGCACAATTTAAAAAAAAAAGCTCAGGTCTGAGGTAGCCCCGTTAAAAACAGTCATAAACTTTCATTTTGCCAGTGGCATGTGATATTGTGTTACCCTCTTGGCAGAACATGTATGAAATATGTGGTTTAGCATCTACCCAAATTGTTACCAGACCTTAGTTTCTATGAAAAAGTATATATAAACCCCCAATCTGTTTGTCAACCCGTGTTAAGAAACTTGCCTTGTCACAGTGATCGTGGCCATTGTGACACAGTAGCAAAGCTGCATAGGTTGCAAAGCCAGAAAATGTGCTAAGTTGTTCATAACCCATGTCTCGTATTTGTAAGAAGGAATAGACTGTTTTATACTTTCCAGGGGTCTGATTCTCAAACAATAACCAGAGGAGATGCAGTGCACTTTTGACTTGTGATATGTATAGTTGAATATATTAAAATGAACTTCAGATAGTATCTATAACAACGAGACACAAATAAAACAGGCTCTGTGCCCTTTGACCTATAGTAACATTGTGTAAGAGGAGAATGAAGGCCTGAGTATATGGCCCATGACAATCTGTGCAAACATATTAATAATACTCCCAAGTGGTACGATTGGTATGGAGCATCAGGATTTCTGCGATGCAAAGAGCCAGGCCTCCAGTAAAAAAAGGTACACCCTGCCAACGTTCAGCCAATACTACAGTGCATAGAACCACATTTATGGGTAGATATTTAGCTTGTCTCCGCCACTTTATAGGGCTAGAAGAATAACATTGGACCTCGCCCTTCATTGCCTATGTGAGTATGGATGTTTCCCATCAAAAGATTCAAGCAGACTAGTCTGGCTATGCTTCATAGGCTTGGTCAGGCTTAGTCTTAAATGTTAAAATCACCCAGCCAGTTGATTTCAGAACTTTATTCCATGTGGTGTCCTTATTTATTATTATGTTTAAGTTTTTGGTCAGCAGACCTGAGTTGGAACGGGTTTGCCATGATAACACGAAGCTTAGCCTTTGAATTTACCAACCTTGATTTAGCTAACATCTTGCAAACCTTTAGGGAGGGACTTTATTTGATAAACTTTACTTTTGAGACTATTGCATAAGGGATTTTGTCATCAGGTAAGCCCACTATTTGTATCTTTGTCTTAGTGATTATCCGTAAATGAGGATGTCTGTGTATCGATGAGACTAAAATGTAAAACCGCGCACCATGATAACAGACCAGGAAGCAGTGACAATGTATGATTATCAGAATAAGGAAGTAAAGATGCTGCTGTGGTATTAATATAGTTTTCAGGAGAAAGTATGAGTTGGAACAGTCACTGTGGTTTTGTAGGCTTTTACATTGATCAAATTGACAAATCTTGACCAAATCTCCTTCAAAACAAGCCAAAACAACACCAAATGGAACATAACAAAGCTAGAACAAAGACCCCTAACTTTGGATATATAATGACACTGCAATTATTTTAGAGAGTGATATATCTTATGGTATTTTAGTTGTTTTTTTTTTCACTTGAAGCGTAGATGGAATTGAGGAAGTAGCTTTTATTGTCCCGTTACTTGAACCTCAGAACATATATTTCTCTCCAGCTGCATACCCCTGAGGTTGCACCCAAAAAAGTTTCAGTTCTCTGGAAATTCATATCTCCGTTTGAATTGCAACACCCTATAGTTAAGTGAGGTGTTCAGTGTCTAACAGTAAGTAACAGTCATAACTTTCACTCCTACCACACTATGTGGCTTGTAACTGACTTTTCAAATGACTGAGATGACATTCTGATAGGCAACATTCATGCTTTATTTTATTATTATGCTCACTATCACGTTGTACTTTTCCAGTTAACACAGTACACCACCACTAAAGAGTGACTCGTCATGTCGCGCTAAAAATTGATTTTATTTTCGATCAGATTACGCTAACAGTCCAAAGTTTGGAAATATATCAATATTAATATTTCAAATAAGTTAAAGATCATTATCTGGAATAACAAGTGTAGACCATTAGTATAAGGGAGAGGGGTGGCGGGGATGAAGAGGCGAGGGAGAGTGTATTCACTGTAAACTCTACAGAGCTTTTAAGCAACCCAAGCAGCACATTTGTCAGCGTCACAGAGAAAGGGCTAATTTGTAGTACAGCTGTTTCCCTGTCGAAATGGTCAATCAGGAACATTAGGTCAGACCAGCTTGTGTCTACTACAGCCTTTAATAATGATCCACTCACAGAACTTGCGAGGTGTAACCTTAAAAAGTAGAAGTGGGTCCCACTTCTACTGGCCAAGCTGGCCCCTTTTGAAGTAGCAGTAAACCTCAGCTGTCCTAATTTGTATACTAGGAGAATAAAAAAAGGCACCCAAGGCAGGGAGGGAGAATGTGTGTGGCACTGAGCATGGTGGTGCTGGTGGGGACAATGGGTGGGCAAGCATGCAGGGAACAGCATATGGTACTGATTGACGATGATTGAATCAAGTGCGGTAGTAGAGAGGCCAGTGAGAAATTTGTGTGCGCTGAGGCATTGGGCAGAGCCACAGGGATAACTCACTCGAGCTCAAACAGGCGCGACCAATCGATTAGTGATGTCCCATTACTCTGAAGAGCCAGTGGAATTACATCTGCGCCTTGTAGCATTCTCTTCCTAGAGAATGCTAAGTATAAAGGAACACTGTATATGTTGCCATCCATAGGGGTTTTCAATGTTAAAAACAACTCTAAAAGTCATTTTTTCATATCAATGACATAGAAATCCGATGACATTTTGTGATGTCTTGAAATAAAACGGTCAGCAAAATTTGGTACATTTCTCCATACTTATATCATGCTCAATATCTAGACAACATAAAGAAGAAACTTTCATTGAAAAACCTAGGACATAAATGCTTTTCCCCCAAATGACGCATGCTCCTTCCTTGTGACATGATGGCCTCTAGTGGAGCACTGGCAATTGACACAGACAGCTCAATCATTTCCTTATAGGCGCGCGCTGCCAACCCCAGCTGGCTTTGACATTAACACCAGGCCCTGACTGACAGAGGCCCTGGCCTTGGGCTGGGCTCCCGGGGCCTCCACAGTACATTCAGCTCTCCTTTTAGCCTGTTGATTTACTGTCCCTGAAGCCACTCGCTGATCCATTTCCCCTCTCAGTTTGCTCACAGGGCACCCCGAAAACCGTCTTCCAGCAATATATTTGCTTTATGATTTCCTGAGGAGCAAACGAAGAAAAACAAGCCCCGTTCACTGCACCTGTTCCAGTTAATGTGAAGCGAGCCGGCCCCAGCCCAGCCTCCTCTTGTCCTGGTGATTGGGGGAAAGGGCAAGGGCCAGTGGTGTCACAGGCTCCATGTGGATCTTCCATTTTCCACTGGTCCCTATCGGGGGCTGAACAGCAGGGGGAACAAGCAGGAATAGACAGTGTATTATATGTGTGTCAGTTTAACACACGTAGGTCAAATGGGGCCCACATGAGTCTTGCTGCGTGTACATTATGAACATGTGTGTAGGTGTTTGTGTAGTGCAGCACTCAACATGGAGCTGACATTAATAAGGGAAAGTGATGGGAACTTGCTTACATCATTTTGGACGACGAGCAGATGTGAGCCAATGGAAGGTTTGAAACCAACTATTGAAATGTCTTCCATTTGCAAAAAGAGGTAACCAACTTGGCGTGCATGCGCATCTTCCCAAAAAACAGCCATACATTTAATTACAATTTATTTTATCAGACCAACCTGTCCACTGACAACCTTTTTGTCCTCAAGGGCTCATACTATCCTCCAAGTTGGTGATTGAATAGGGGAAATGTTACAGTAGTACAACACTGGGAATACCTCTGTGTAAAGCACTGGACGACTTTCCCAGAGGACTTATGGACTACAGGGAAGAGATAGAGGTTTCCCTCATGTTTATCCCAGGTGGGTGACGTTCATTGACTCTCTACACCATGTCCATTATACGGTGGAAAGCAGGCTCTTATTTGACAACTAGTTCCTGTTTTTTCAGCCATTCATGTTTCCTCGAGTGTTAATGGACGACAGAGCTGTTTCACGACCCTCCTTCGACCTATGTCATTTTCCTGAGTTGGAGTTAAAAAGCATGGATATATCTTGTCAGTAATCCAAAGAAAATATTTAGTATATATCTGCCCGAGTTTTCTATTCATTCTATCAGCCCCTTAAGTGGAAGAACAGACAACGATCTCTGAAGATTTTTATTTTCTCCTACTCTTGCAAATGTGACCCATTCATTTCATGGTAGGTTATTTCCATTGACTGGAGATGGGGATCACTTTTTCTCCAAGTTATAACCCTTTTTTCTTATTAATTTCTCAGTTTTGCAAAGGAAAAAGCTAATCCTTCTCTGGATTTTCTTGGAATCTTTTATTCCCTTGGTTACAAAAACAATCGTTATCCCAGATTCCCGGCCCACCCTTTTCCTCGCAATCAACATATTCTGAATATCTTCTGACAACACAAACTCGAGGATGACCATTATGAGCTTTATATCAGGAGTAATCTGAGTTTGCTAATGCTGAACAGGAGCGGGTCCAAGTTTCTGTCAGGGCGGGGATGAAGTAAAGTCTGCCTTTTTGGATATGGTGGAGAGCACCAATAGTCCATCTGAAAACAGTCCAGCCACTAGCTGTCTGGCCCAGTTCTGTTCTGCGCATTTTCTTGTAAGTGGCCCACTGGATAATGGAAGCTTTAAGGTCAAGAAGAGAGGTGAACTTACAGAATTATGAGAGGAAGCATGCATGTGGCAATGTCTGTTTTTTCAGTCATGTGTGTTTAAGTAGCAACCTGACAGAGTAAATGTATTTCAGGGGTGCTTTTTTCCAGCTTAACTCAAGTTGTCTTCCTGATGGTCGATGCATTGGGACTCACCCTTGTGTGTCGTTGGTGAGTGTGTGTGAGTCCTTGTGCTTTTCCTTATGTTGTTTTTTGGGGGGGACTTTTTTTCTTTCCCTGGACTTAAACAGTGTGTTAACCACCAAATCCCATTGCTATCAATCTTAATGGTAGTAGGTCAACATAAAATGCACACACGTGTGCGTTCATTTTGAAAGCTAACCTCCGCTTAAGAATAATTGCTCCCCCCCAAAAAAGAGTGAAAAAAAGGTTCTGGGCCCATTACCAAAATAGGTGCTCAAAAAACACCCCACCCGGCCACAGTGATTGCTACTTCCTCAGCTTTTCCACTTCATTGATGGTTATGTGAGTTAAAACAACGAGCTTAATGGAGACTCTGGTCTCTCCGGGGACTAATCATAGCCACGTGACTTCCTCCGGGGCTTCCATGAAAATAACTCTATCACAATGGCCTGTGATATTAATATCGTCTTTGGGAAAGTCAGGCTCGGGCTCCACGGGGAGGTCTCTGCAATAGCAAACATGGTGGAATGCACGGCATGTCATGGAGAGCGAGAGATAGAGAGTGTGAAGGTAAGAGACAGAGAGAAGAGAGAGAGAAAGGGAGGGCATTGCATAGACAAATGCTATTACGCCCCTCTAATTTGCAAGCATTAGAGAAATTACAAAACCAGAATGTAGATCTTGGAAAGACAAAATGAAAATAAAAATGTCTACATGTCTTTTTTTTATGACCCGGTAACATTCTGAGAAAATGTTTACAGGTCAGTTTCCTGTTTGCTATAAAAGTTTGTATTAAGTCAGTGATTGATCCTTTACATTTTTTCACATGCAAAAGTACAGTGAAATGCTTAACTTGCAAGCACTACCCAACAGTTTAGTAATCAATATCAAAATATTATAAATCACCCTAGTGTCGATGTCTGCGCCCACGTAGAAATCTAATGAGTATAATAAAAAATCCCCATCAAAATCCGTCAGTTCATAGCTAGAGCAGAGTTTGTCAGACCATGAGGCATCCTGAAAATCTGTCTTCTCACAAAAACATCTGTACGGTTTAGTATACAAACGTCTATGACCCCTCTATGGAAGATGAGACTCTCACAAACACGAAGGTGTTCTCCGTTTTGTTCTAAGACCCCCACAAGCAGGACTCCTTTGAAATCGGTACAGCCGATCTGTCAGTTGTTACAGCCGATCTGTCTGTAGCATACGAACAGTTTGGTTTACACATTAATAGGAAAGGTGAGTATCTCACAAACACATATATGTCGGTCGTTTTGATATAGGACACCCACAAACCTCACAAGACTAGTCTGAAGGTAGCCGGGTACCAAAACAGTATACACCGAGTGTACAAAACATTAAAAACACCTTCCTAATATTGAGTTGTACCTACCCCTTTTGTCCTCAGAACAGCTTAATTTCGTCGAAGCATGGACTCTAAAAGGTGTTGAAAGCGTTCCAAAGAGATGCTGGCCCAAGTAGACTCCAATGCTTCCCACATTTGTGTCATTATGGCTGGATGGCCTTTGGGTGGTGGACAATTCTTGATACACATGGGAAATTGTTGAGCGTGAAAAACACAGCAGCCTTGCCATTCTTGACACAAACCGGTTCGCCTGGCACCTACTAACATACCCTGTTCAAAGGCACTTCAATATTTTGTCTTGCCCATTCACCCTGTGAATCATACGCATACACCATCAATCAGTCAATGCGGAAAATTTAAAGAACTTTGACTGTTTCTTCAAGTGCAGTCGCAAAAACCATCAAGCGCTATGATGAAACTGGATCTCATGAGGACCGTCACAGAAAAGGAAGACCCAGAGTTACCTCTGCTACAGAGGATAAGTTCATTAGACTTAACTGCACCTCATATTGCAGCCCAAATAAATGCTTCACAGAGTTAAAGTAACAGACATGTCTCAACATCAACTGTTCAGAGGATACTGTGTGAATCAGGCCTTTATGGTCGAATTGCTGCAAAGAAACCACTACTAAAGGACACCAATAAGAGGAAGAGACTTGCTTGGGCCAAGAAACACAAGCAATGGACATTAGAAAGGTGGAAATCTGTCCTTTTGTCTGATGAGTCAAAATTTTAGATTTTTGGTTCCAACCACTGTGTCTTTGTGAGACGCAGAGTAGATGAACGGATGATCTCCGCATGTGTGGCTCCCATCGTGAAGCATGGGGTAGGAGGTGTGATGGTGCAGTGGTCTAAGGCACTGCATCTCAGTGCTACAGCTGTCACTACAGACCCTGGTTCGATTCCAGGCTGTATCACAACCAGCCATGATTAGGCGCGATAGGGCGGCGCACAATTGGCTCAGCGTCATCTGGGTTAGAGTTTGGCCGGGGTAGGCTGTCATTGTAAATAAGAATTTGTTCTTAACATGACTTGCCTATTTAAATAAAGGTTACATTAAAAAAAATGTAAATAAAAAAAAATGCTCTTGTTGTGCTTTGCTGTCAGTGACTTATTTCCAATTCAAGGGACACTTCACTAGCATGGCTTCTGCAGCGATACGCCATCCCATCTGTCTTGCGCTTAGTGGGACTATCATTTGTTTTTCAACAGGACAATGACCCAACACACCTCCATGCTGTGTAAGGGCTATTTGACCAAGAAGGAGAGTGATGGAGTGCTGCATCAGATGACCTGGCCTCCACAATCACCCAGTCTCAACCCAATTAAGATGGGTTGGGATGAATTGGACCTCAGAGTGAAGGAAAAGCTGCCAACAAGTGCGCAGCATATGTGGAAACTCCTTCAAGACTGTTGGAAAACCATTCCAGGTGAAGCTGGTTGAGAGAATGCCAAGAGTGTGCAAAACTGTCATCATGGCAATGGGTGGCTACTTTGAAAAATCTAAAATCTAAAATATATTTTGATTTGTTTAACACTTTTTTGGTTACTAAATGATTCTATTTGTGTTATTTCATAGTGTTGATGTCTTCAATATTATTCAACAATGTAGAAAATAGTAAAAATAAAGAAAAACCCTTAGGTGTGTCCAAAGTTTTGACTGCCACTGTATACAGTTTCCTGATATTTCTTATATCTCTCAGATATAGGACAGACACTTCAGAACAAACTCCCAGTAGATTATTTTGATTTATTATCTGTTTATCCATGTATGAGGCTCTTATGGGGCGGCAGGGTATTCTAGTGGTTAGAGCGTTGAACCAGTAACTGGAAGGTTGCAAGTTCAAACCCCCAAGCTGACATCTGTCGTTCTGCCCCTGAACAGGCAGTTAACCCACTGTTCCTAGGCCGTCATTGAAAATAAGAATTTGTTCTTTTAACTGACTTGCCTAGTTAAATAAAGGTTAAAAATAAATAAATAAATAATTCAATGAATTTCTCTGGGCTAATAGAAGTAAGGCCAAATTCAATGTTTCATCAAAAAAACATTTGAACTAATTGTTTTTATACCTTATTGGGTCCAAATCAAATAGTAAAAATAATCCCTGGTATGACAATCTTAAAACAATTTAATTTGTTATCTTAGTATAAACCTTAAGAGATCTTTGATGAAAACCTGCTCCAGAGCACTCAGGACCGCAGACTGGTGCGAAGGTTCACCTTCGAACAGGACAACAACCCTAAGTACACAGCCAAAACAGCGCAGGAGTGTCTTCTGGACAAGTTTCTGAAATACCTTGACTGTCCCAATCCAGGGCTGGAATTGAACCCTATCTAACATCTCTGGAGAGACCTGGATATAGCTGTGCAGCAACGCTCCCCATCCAACCTGACAGAGCTTGAAAGGATCTGCAGAGAAGAATACAGGTGTGCCAAGCTTGTAGCGTCATACGTAAGAAGACTTGAAGCTGTAATTGTTGCCAAAGGTGCTTCAATTAGCAACAATTATGAAAATCCTGTTTTTGGTTTGTCATTATGAGGTATTGTGTGTAGATTGATGAGGGAAAAAAACGATTTAATACATTTTAAAAGGCTGTAACCTAACAAAATGTGGAAAAAGTCAATGGATCTGAAAATTTTCGAAGGCACTGTATGTACAGGAATTAGGAAAAAGTGACTGGTAGCTGGATAAATAATAATAGTAGTTAACTGTATGGCAGCAGCATAAGTGTGTGTGTGTGTGTGTGTGTGTGTGTGTGTGCGAAAGAATGTCAGTGTGGGCATGATAGGCGAATAAACATGTAAACATGGGTGGAAATAATATATAAATATGGCGATATGCTAATTGTAATACATACTTGTAAACAGAAATAATAGTGACCAGTAGCAGGAAAAATAGATATTTACTAATGGTAATGCAAATAATAATAATCAATGAACAGAAGCGTAGTGGTAGTAATAAATCAAATCAATAATAATTTCACCAACAGCATATGTGTGAGGTGGAGCAGTGGTTGTTAGCATTTAACAGTCTTATGGTCAGGGGATAGAAGCTGTTTAGGAGTCTGTTTGTCTGAGCCTTGATGCACCGGTACAGCCTGCTGGACAGCAGCAAGGAGACCAGTCCATGTCTCAGGAGGCTGGAGTCTTGGCAATTTTTCTGGACTTTCTCAGATACCGCCTGGCATGTACAGTTGAAGTCGGAAGTTTACATACACTTACTGTAAGTTGGAGTCATTAAAACTCGTTTTTGAACCACTCCACAAATGTCTTGTTAGCAAACTATAGTTTTGGCAAGTTGGTTAGGACATTTACTTTCTGCATGACACAAGTCATTTTTACAACAATTGTTTACAGACAGATTATTTCACTTATAATTCACTGTATCACAATTCCAGTGGGTCAGAAGTTTACATACACTAAGTTGACTGTGCCTTTCAACAGCTTGGAAAATTTGAGAAAATCATATTGTGTCTTTAGAAGCTTCTGATACGCTAATTGACTTAATTTGAGTCAATTGGAGGTGTACCTGTGGATGTATTTCAAGGCTTAGCTTCAAACTCAGTGCCTCTTTGCTTGACATCATGGGAAAATCAAAAGAAATCAGCCAAGACCTCAGAAAAAAAATGTAGACCTCCACAAGTCTGGTTCATCCTTGGGAGCAATTTCCAAACACCTGAAGGTACCACATTCATCTGTACAAACAATAGAACGCAAGTATAATCACCATGGGACCATGCAGCCATCCTACCGCTCAGGAAGGAGACACGTTCTGTCTCCTAGAACTATGAATGTACTATGAATGTACTTTGGTTTCCTATGAACGTACTTTGGTACGAAAAGTGCAAATCAATCCGAGAACAACATCAAAGGACTTTGTGAAGATGCTGGAAGAAACAGGTACAAAGGTATCTATATCCATAGTAAAACAAGTCCAATATTGACACAACCTGAAAGGCCGCTCAGCAAGGAAGAAGCCACTGCTCCAAAACCTCCATAAAAAGCCAGACTACAGTTTGCAACTGCACGTGGGGACAAATATTGTACTTTTTGGAGAAATGTCCTATGGTCTGATGAAACAAAAATAGAACTGTTTGGCCAAAATGACAATCGTTATGTTTGGAAAAAGGGGGAGGCTTGCAAGCCAAAGAACAACATCCCAACCATAAAGTACAGCGGTGGCAGCATCATGTTGTGGGGGTGCTTTGCTGCAGGAGGGACTGGTGCACTTCACAAAATAGATGACATCATGAGGATGGACAATTATGTGGATATATTGAAGCAACATCTCAAGACATCAGTCAGGAAGTTAAAGCTTGGTCGCAAATGGGTCTTCCAAGTGGACAATGACCCCAAGCATATTTCCAAAGTTGTGGCAAAATGGCTTAAGGACAACAAAGTCAAGGTATTGGAGTGGCCATCACAAAGCCCTGACCTCAATACTAGAGAAAATTTGTGGGCAGAACTGAACAAGCATGTGTGAGCAAGGAGGCCTACAAACCTGACTCAGTTACACCAGCTCTGTCAGGAGGAATGGGCCAAAATTCACCCAACTTATTGTGAGAAGCTTGTGGAAGGCTACCCGAAACATTTGACCCAAGTTAAGCAATTTAAAGGCAATGCTACCAAATACTAATTGAGTGTATGTAAACTCTGACCCACTGGGAATGTGACGAAAGAAATTAAAGCAGAAATAAATCATTCCCTCTACTATTATTCTGACATTTCACATTCTTAAAATAAAGTGGTGATCTTTACTGACCTAAAACAGTGAATTTTTACTCAGATTAAATGTCAGGAATTGTGAAAAACTGAGTTAAAATGTATTTGGCTAAGGTGCATGTAAACTTCTGACTTCAACTCTAGGTCCTGGACGGATGGGAACTCACCAACTTCTGTAGACCCTTTCGGTCAGAGGTGGTGCAGTTATACAGAGCTGTAGTTTGTACAGAGATAAAGAGAACTTAACCTTTGGGTCTGACTACTAATAAGGACACAGAACAGGTGGCAGATTGTTCAGCTCTGTGCATGTGGTCTGACTTGGTCTTACTTGTCTGAGTTACAATACCCTTTTAACCAATTTTTCCTATACAGTTACTGTATATTGCTGCCTTGCTTAGAATCTACAATTTTGACATATTTAAATAATAATCTACACAACATATTCCAAACATTGAATCCATTTTTAAAGATGAAAAAATGAATACAACTTTGTGGGAGAACCTTATGCATTAATACAGCTGTGTTTTTTATTACTAATTCATGTTTTCCATAGCCAAGGAGATGAAGTATTAACAATCATTCTTAATATACTTTTAGCTGAAATTGCATCAGTAATTAGAACTATCAATTCTGGAGATACAATGTTTTCTTCCAACAGCGACTACACACTAGTTTTTGGGGGGCATCACAGAATTTAAGTGTTAACCGCATCTGAGAATGGGTGGTAAATGTGTGCCATAATAAACCAGGCAAATATGCTTTAAGGGTAATGACACAGCAGAAGGCAAAATGTACAAAAAGGTATATTTTTTCATGGGTGCAAGGCCACTATACTGTATAGTGGTCCAAAATGCAGACCAGAAAAAGTAGATCAAACCTCTACTTACCTATGTCTTAACCACAGGTAAGATTATGCAGTATATTACCAGTTTGCCTTCCCTGACACCAGACCTATCTCATTGGAAATATGTCAGAATATTGACTTTTAACCATAGTTGTTTTATATCACTTTAGGTGACATATTAGTTATGTCACTTACGGTGACATATTACTTATATATCACTATAATGAAATACAGTGTCTCAGTTATGGCTCTAACAACAAGACAGAAGAAGTCTTCATCCCCAAAACCACACGAGAAACTGACTCCTGACCTGAGAAAACAGGTCATTAAAAATGATTTTGCCACTGGTATAAGGGAAACATAAATAATCAAAATTCATACTGTTCAAGTATAAAGAGTCTTTCAAACACAAGTAACCCACTAGGTGTAGGCCACTGGTAATAGGTTTTGTGTGTCTATCTGAAAGAGTTCAGGAGGAGGGTTTCACATAGGGAATCTTTAAGTAATGATTCTAAAGCAATTGCAAGAAACTCCTTGCAGATGATACTGTGGCCAGGATTCCATTTCAACATCCTACCTCTCTATAAAGCTGTCATGCTGTCAGTCTGCTGTCCGTAAAGGCCATAATTCAACATCTGTATTCACCACAATTATAAATTCTATAGAGGAGAAGTCGCCCACCTCAGAGTTCAATAAGCGGTTGAAGACTCCCAGTACTCTTCCCCTTCCCTGGGACTCTAACAGACACGTGGAGCACCTCAGCCGACCGAGAGGGACATCTTATAGAGCTAGCTGAACTCTCGTATAAGTAGTCACTTGTAAAAAAAATACTTGAGTTCACTGCACTGTAAGCCAGGCAAGATCTTTTCTTCATCCATTTGCAGGAGATGTATTGGATCTCCAACTAGAATCTTTACCTTTTATTTTTGTATGAAAAAATATGCATCGCTTTAACAGTGCTCTTAAATTCTTCCTACATTCCCTTTAAGGTCACAGGGAGGAATCATCGAGGTTTCATTGTGATATTATTATATGTTTTAAAAGTTATAATACACTGTTTCCCCCGGGTTCAACCTGAGGTTTTAAGCACAGACGTGTGTGTTGGAAAGTTAATGTCAGAGTGCTCTCAGAGCAAGAGTGTCCAAGCAGGAAACGTTGATGAACGATTTTGGCATACATGTGTGTATAAATGGCCTTTAGGATTCAATAAGCTGTAGTTGGAACTGCTGTCACACAGTATGGCCCACTTGTAACACATTTGTGACGGTAGCATTATTTCAATTTAGGAATCCCCCACCACTCTTTTGAAGCACATGAGTACATGACTCTTGCTTTTTGCGGGGATAGGAGTTGGGCCAAAGTAAAGGTCCTCCTGGTTCAAATAATTACCCAGCGCCAAACCAACATTGTTTCCTTGACCTTGTCTCTAGTTTGAGGAATTGATGTAACTGCTTGGCTGAACCCTACAACAATTACAAAACTCCTCAAATCTGCAACACCTCTGTTCTCACAAACATGGCTTGCATAGCTATAGGTTTTGCTGAAATACATTCTCCGTTTATCAAACGACTCTCTTTAGGCCAGGTATAAAGACATCCCTGACCATTTTCGCTCTGAGGCTTAGTCACAACAGACTCAGTTTAGAGGATAAATCCACATTTCTGACAGATGCATTCTATTTGAAGCCAAGATAATTATTAAGTACATATATGACAGACTATGTTTTTTTCTGCTTTGAGACAAGTCTAATATCTGTAACAGAGATATTCATGTCAAGTGGATATCTATCAAAAATCCAAAATTTCTCATATTCTCATTCTCTTGTGCCCTAAACTGTCAAACGAGTGATAGGCTATGTGAATATTTGTTTCAAAAATTATAGCAATAAAAATGTATTTATTAACCACACTTACACTATATCACTACACTATAAACAGGTGTTCTGTTTTACTTTTCAGTTGAAGGAAGGGAATATACTACTATTCAACAATGTACTGTAACAGTATCGTGTTGCTCTTACAGAAAAACGTATTTGCGTAGGAATTCACATCTGCCGAAGAACAGCCGGTTGCCTCATTGTCTCTTTGTTTCAACATCAGATGAATTTGAGGAAGTTACAAAGATGAAGGTACAGGGAATGCCATGCCTTTATAATGATATATTTAGGGCCTGATGCAGTCCAACCACAAAGTGTTTATTACTCCTGTGAACATGTTATTTTCTCTTACCTTAACACAAAATGTGTTCTTGTCTTAAATCATAATTAATGCAGACATTTTCATCTCAATATCAAATCATTTCTTGGTAAGAATTAAGTACCTTACTGTGATGATGTCACCAGGCAGGCCAAAACAGGCTAAAATTCAAACAACTCTTACACTAAAATGGCATTATCATCATTTTCAGTGTCCAGTATTATTCCAACCTCATATTGTTGAAATATATATAAAACACAGGAAAATCTCATTTCTGACTGCACTGGACCTTTGACCTGTTGATATATAATTGAGTAACTATACTTTTTGAAAATATAGCACGCACAATGTACAACAAAGTAATGATTAATAGGAATCCACATTGATATAACATTAATGTTACAATGAAACTGATTTCAGCCAGAGGTCCAGTCCCTTGGTCAACATCCTCAGGCCTTCCTGTCAGGTGTGACCCTCATCTGCTCACATAGCAGTTTGGCCCTCTAATGACTTAATTGGAGGAAATGTGATCCATTAAGAATCCAACACTCCCAATTGTTTATCATTCTTAGAAATCCTAAGGGGGGGGAATAAAGGATGGGCCAGTGCTGTGGGAAGACCAAAAAACCTGTGATACCAAACTCTCAATAAGAATGTCAGGAAAACAGAACAATGCAATAACGGATAAGTCTGCAACACAATCTCATTAGAATATGTCAAAATAGTGACATGGATTGTGGTTATACAGGTACAGCGCATTCAGAAATAATTTAGACCCCTTCCCTTTTTTCACATTTTGTTACATTACAGCCTTATTCTAAAAATGATTAAATATAACAATTTATTCATCAATCTACACACAATACCCCATAATGATAAAGCAAAAACGTTTTTTTACATTTTATATATAAGAAGATTTGCACAAGTATTTTGACCCTTTGCTATGACACTTGAAATTGAGCTCAGGTGCATCCGGTTTACATTGATCACCCTTGAGATGTTTTTACAACTTGATTGGAGTCCACCTGTGGTAAATTCAACTGATTGGACATGATTTGGAAAGGCACACACCTGTCTATATAAGGTCCCACAGTTGAAAGTGAATGTCAGAGCAAAAACCAAGCCATGAAGTAAAAGGAATTGTCGGTAGAGCTCAGAGACAGGATTGTGTTGAGGCACAGATCTGGGAAGGGTACCAAAAAAGTTCTGCATCATTGAAGGTCCCCAAGAACACAGTGGCCTCCATCATTCTTAAATGGAAGCAGTTTGGAACCACCAAGACTCTTCCTAGAGCTGGCCTCCCGGCCAAACTGAGCAATCGGTGGAGAAGGGCCTTGGTTAGGGAGGTGACCAAGAACCTGATGGTCACTGTGACAGAGCTCCAGAGCTCCAGAGTTCCTCTGTGGAGATGGGAGAACCTTCCAGAAGGACACCTATCTCTGCAGCATTCCACCAATCAAGCCTTTATGGTAGAGTGTCCAGAAAGAAGCCACTCCTCGATAAAAGGTACATGACAGCCCGCTTGGAGTTTGCCAAAAGGCACCTAAATGACTCTCAAGCCATGAAAAACAACATTCTTTGTTCTGATGAAACCAAGATTGAACACTTTGGCCTGCATGCCAAGCGTCAAGTATGGAGGGAACCTGCCACCATCCCTATGTTGAAGCATGGTGGTGGCAGAATCATGCTGTGGGGATGTTTTTCAGCAGCAGGGACTGGAAGACTAGGGGAAGATGAACAGAGGAAATACAGAGAGATCCTTGATGAAAACCTGCTCCAGAGTGTTCAGGACTTCAGACTGAGGCAAGGGTTCACCATCCAACAGGACAATGACCCTAAGCACACAACCAAGACAACGCAGGTGTGGCTTTGGGACAAGTTTCTGAATGTCCTTGAGTGGCTCAGCTAGAGCCCGGACTTGAACCCAATCGAACATCTCTGGAGAGACCTGAAAATAGCTGTGCAGCAATGCTCCCCATCCAACCTGACAGAACTTGAAAGGATCTGCACAGAAGAATGGGAGAAACTCCCCAGATATAGGTGTGGTCCAACTAAGGGCGGAGTCATTAAAACTCGTTTTTAAACCACTCCACAAATGTCTTGTTAACAAACTATAGTTTTGGTAAGTCGGTTAGGACATCTACTTTGTGCATGACACATGTCATTTTTCCAACAATTTACAGACAGGTTATTTCACTTATAATTCACTGTATCACAATTCCAGATTGGAAAATTCCAGAAAATTATGTCATGGCTTTAGAAGCTTCTGATAGGTTAATTGACATAATTTGAGTCATTTGGAGGTGTACCTGTGGATGTATTTCAAGGCTTACCTTCAAACTCAGTGCCTCTTTGCTTGACATCATGGGAAAATCAAAAGAAATCAGGCAAGACTTCAGAAAATAAATTGTAGACCTCCACAAGTCTGGTTCATCCTTGGGAGCATGTAATTATTGTGGGAAGCTTGTGGAAGGCTACCCATAACATTTGACCCAAGTTAACAATTTAAAGGCAATGCTACCAAATACTAATTGAGTGTATGTAAACTTCTGACCCACTGGGAATGTGAAATAAAATCTGAAATAAATCATTATCTCTACTATTATTCTGACATTTCACATTCTTAAAATAAAGTGGTGATCCTAACTGACTTAAGACAGGTAATTTTTACTAGGAAAAAATGTCAGGAATTGTGAAAAGCCGAGATTAAATGTATTTGGCTAAGGTGTATGTAAACTTCTGACTTCAACTGTACATGTATGGTGACATATTACTATTTTGGTACTAATGACATATTCATTTTATATCACATAGAAGACATATGCTGCATAAATTCAGAAGTAACATTATTAGTCTACAATAATGTGTCACTATACTTATCCAGAGCCATTTTATGAATTACAGAGTAAAGACTTTCTCTCTCTCTCTCTCTCTCTCTCTCTCTCAGATGGCGTCAACAAATCCATCAGCACTCCTGCTCAGCACTCCGGCCACCTGTTAGCAATCTGACCACCATCAGCATTCCTGCCCCGGTCACAAATAACCCCACATTCACTGGGGATATGACAGATGCACACTTCAATGTTAATATGCTAACTAACACACAGTAGCCCTATGTGCCACACAATGCTCTGTCCCGATAGCGAAAAACTCCCAAGAAAGAGTCCGAGCACTCATTGGTATTGCTGTGACTGATTTAAGATAGAGCTGGGGCTGTTACCTTTCTTCTTTTAAAAGGAAAGCTTTTCTTTTGTGCCACCCTTAAGAATTCAGTTTT
This sequence comes from Oncorhynchus tshawytscha, assembly GCF_018296145.1. NCBI lineage: Eukaryota > Metazoa > Chordata > Actinopteri > Salmoniformes > Salmonidae > Oncorhynchus > Oncorhynchus tshawytscha. Next base: position 45,286 of record NW_024609833.1, read on the forward strand.
AGTTTTCAGGAAGGGGATATATTTATTAGCATATAAATTACCAAGGTTTTTGTGGCAGCATAATGCAATCTACATATGTGCGCCGATCTGTAAGTGTGTGGGTGAGTGTGAAGTTGATGTTATACTACATTCACTTATTCCATTTTGCAGAGCTAAGTTGTGGTCCCCAAGCCATTTTTGTTGACTCTTACACTTCACAGAAATAATTCTATGACATTTTGATGTTAGTATTTTCACATGGTTTGTATAGTGCATCTATGAACTTAAAGTCTCACTGTGCTGCAAAGATTATTAATCATGAAGCCTGATCCGGCCAAACTGCAATGTACTTGACTTGCATTTGTATTTCAGTTGCCTTCTAGTGAATCAATAAACATTTATATAGTTTTATAAATATGAATTTCAAGTTTAGAACAGGGCGATGCTAGAGTTGATGTTATCTACCTTAATTTAATAAACCTTTTGCCTTGAATGTTCCAAAGACAATATTACTCTATCTTTCAATGGTATCAACAGACTGCAAATATGTCCACTTCACTTAACACAGAGAAAGGAATATTATGATTTACTCACAGGATCTCCTCAATGAGACAAATATAATGACCCAATAGAGCACGTGGCTAATTCTCTAACAGAGGAAGCTTTTTATAAATAGACAAAATTCACATGAAAATCGGCGCTGAATATATACATTTTCTTGATTAATTATAGTAAAGAGAGCATGAGAATTAATTGATGTCTCGTATGAAAATTGACTTCCAGAAGTTTGGCAGTCTTTTTTTTTAGAGCATCCTTTTTTTTCGCCAAATTGGTTTTCCTCCCTGACCTTACAGTCACCGCTAGGTATCATGAGATTGATACTACTGGGAGCCATAACGGCCGCCAAAGGCCTCTAAATCCTCCGTTTGATGGCTTGAGGGCTCGGCAGAGGACTTGAAATGGATGAAAAGGAGAAAATTGCACATCCGAAAGAAAACACTGAGCATTTCCTTCCCTGTGTCAGGATGCAGAAAAAAAAAGAAAAAGGAACAAAAGAAGAAAAATACATACTAATTCATCACTGGTCCTTTACTGCTCCTCTATGGGCTGTAAGTCACCCGGGCCGTGATTCCCTTCTTCCCTCCGTACTGTCGGATTCACGATCCACTGGGCTTGTTTTAATGATCTTATTACAGGCAATTCTACACTGTCCAATAAAAGGTTTACACTTTGAACTGTGGTCCATGGTATGAGTAACATATTTTATAATATTTCATGAGATGTAGAGTAATGGAACCATGCAAAAGGGAGCCCAAAAAGAGTTGGAGAGTTTTGCTGTTATAAAATACTGAGGGGCATGGATGAAATATCTCAATCTCCATGTTTGCTTACCAGAAAAATAAATAACTACCATAGTCACTACAGTAACTACAATACAATCATTTCTATGTGTTATTATCATTGTGCATTTTGAAAAAGTTGTGCTAGCCATGAAGCTGATAGAGATGACATGTGACATGGATGCTTAACCTGTCTCCAGGCATAAGTTAAGCAGCGGTGCCATATGGGAACTCAATATTGGAAGTGCTGCTTCAGTGGATTTCTCAAAAATGTCTGGTACTGTCATTGCTCGTCCTGCGTAAGGGAGAGTGGATATAGCATTCGAAGCTTCCCATTCCCCCATTCCTTTTGGGGAATTATTTGTTGTGTAATTGGTTTGAGGGATTTTGGTGTAGCGGAATCCATTCGGGCGCTCCCTGTTGGAACCTCTGAAGGGAGGTACATTTTTTGCTATGGCATTTCCAGGAGTATTTTTCCTTTGCTGGCCCCTGGATCTCCAGTTTTTCTTAAAGCAGTCACTTTAAAAAAAAAGTACATTCCAAAAACCTGGGTGCCCAGCTTCACAATAATTCATAATGGGCAAATAATAATGCTTTCATAGTGATGAACTTCATTGGCAGTATCCTTTGGAAACTGGTCCCGTACATTCTATTACTATTAAATGTTTCTAATGAGAGTTGACAAATAGTTGAACGGAGTTGCTTTTCACCTCCTGCTCTTGGCACAGTAGAGCAAAGGAAAAATTCCCTGCCTATGAAAAAAATTGGACTCACATGAATACTGCCAATCCATTCATCTCAATGCTGTTTGAGTGCAAATCAAACCTTTTTTAAATGGCTGCTGAAAACACAATGTCCTTAAGGGCAATTGCAAACATTTTATGAGTACAATAAAATTGTCATTGCATATGGATTTTATGGTAGATAATACTGTATTTGGGCATGTATTAGAGGTGTGTGTGTGTGTGTGTGTGTGTGTGTGTGTGTGTGTGTGTGTGTGTGTGTGTGTGTGTGTGTGTGTGTGTGTGTGTGTGTGTGTGTGTGTGTGTGTGTGTGTGTGTGTGTGTGTGTGTGTGTTTATGCCCTTATGTGTGCCCATGCTATAATGCTAAGCAGTCTTCATAGAATATTACTGACATCTAATTGAGCATTGCCAAAATACGAATGTATGATTGAGGTGTACGGTAGAAGCTATGATCCAAACAGTAGTTCTTCATGTAACACTGACCTTCACCGGTGGAAATCTGGGGAAAGAGAAAACTGAATAGATTCAGTTTATATCAGGTCAGAGCATCAGTGGTTTTCAAATCCAATGTGTTCTTCCCGCTGGTGAGGTCGCGTTGCAAACTTCCCTGCTCAACATCAGGCCATCAGGATATCTGGAGGCGCCTAGCCTCCTTGTTTGGGCACCACTGTTTGAGGACAGGCTCTCGTAACTCATCCACAATAGCACACTCAGCAGCTGGGAACTGCCTCTGCGATGTCCGGTGGTTAGCCTTACAGTCGTCCCCACCACAAGACCATTTCGAGAAGAGAGTTTTCTTCTCGATCCTCCATCCTCCCATCATGATCGGCTCTGTGTGATTTATGTGTGTGTTTACTGATGTGTTTCAGATGGGGCCTGCTTACTGGTCATTGTCTTTCTCTATTAGTTCCCAAGGTTAATCAGTGTTGGACAAATTGGGGGCCATCCCAGAGTATCTCAGCAATATTTACTGAGGATATGGACCTCGCTGTTGGTTTCCCAATGTGCTTTGGTAAAAACAGATGAAGCACGGTCATGGCACGTTAAGACATTGAAACCGTTTGGTTTCATGGTGCTTCTTATGCCTTTACACACATTCAGATAAACATCTTACTTATTTTGTTGGAAGTGAACAACAGACTTTCATCTGTTCGTGCTTTGCTCATAAAACACAGACAGAAATGTAAGTATCCAAGACAATTGGTGGTATTTAAGCAATTTGCTTAAACATCTGGTTTTATGAGCGAGAGTTTGGGAGTGTGTTTAGATGAGCAATACAAAGACACTAGTTAATATCTGCTTGTACAATAAAAAAAAATTCAAACTAGATGGTAACTTTACAAGTAAAGGAGTGGGGCTTGCTTTTGTGGTAGTGAATGAAGTTCAAAACATTTCACTTAAGCGAAGGAATTAAATGTATTTAGTTTTATTTAATGTATTTATTTCACCTTTATTTTACCAGGTAGACCAGTTGAGAACAAGTTCTCATTTACAACTGCGATCAGGCCAAGATAAAGCAAAGCAGTGCGACAAAAACAACAACACAGAGTTACACATGGGATAAACAAACAAAAAACAAAAGAAAAATCTATGTACAGTGTGTACACAAATGTAGTAAGATTACAGGTACGTAAGGCAATATATTTATTGTAAAATATAATTACAATTTAAATAAACAAAAGAAAAATGTATGTACAGTGTGTGCAAATGTAGTAAGATTAGGGACGTAAAGGCAATAAATAGGCCATGGTGGCGAAATAATTACAATTTAAATAAACAAAAGAAAAATGTATGTACAGTGTGTGCAAATGTAGTAAGATTAGGGACGTAAAGGCAATAAATAGGCCATGGTGGAAAAATAATTACAATTTAACATTAACACTGGAGTGATACATGTGCAGATGATGATGGTAAAGTAGAGATACTGGGGTGCAAAAGAGCAAAAAAGAATTAACAATGTGGGGATGAGGTAGTTTGGTGTGCTATTTGCAGATGAGCTGTGTACAGGTACAGTGATCGGTAAGCTGCTCTGACAGCTGATGCTTAAAGTTAGATAGGGAGATATAAGTCTCCAGCTTCAGTGATTTTTGCAGGTCTATTTACTTTGATAGACTACTACAGTACCAGTCAAAAGTTTGGACACCTATCCATTCAAGGGGTTTTCTTTATTTTTACTATTTTCTACATTGTAGAATAATAGTGAAAACATCAATACTATGAAATAACACATACCAAAAGAGTGTTAAAAAATATAAATATATTTTACATTTGAGATGACTCAAAGTAGCCACCCTTTGCTTGATGACAGCTTTGCACACTCTTGGAATTCTCTCAACCAGCTTCACTTGGAATGCTTTTCCAACAGTCTTGAAGGAGTTTCCACATATGTGACCCGATTCAGGAAACTAGGCGTATGTTGCAAGTTACGACTTCACAGGAGAGCTGCTTGAACGTAAAAAAAATATATTTTTTATCAAAATGAGTTTTTGGACAGAAATGCCTTCTCGAACATGTGAACTTTCATGTGCCTTAATTTCAAACCTGTATGGCATCTGTAAATATGAATGAAATTGTTAAGTTGTTTTAGCCACAGCAAAAGAGAGAAACCTATGATCCCGCTAGCCGTGATTGGCTGAGATAATGAGTGGGCTGGACATGCCGAGAGTCTACCGTATAGCACGCTTCTGTCTAATGGAGCTGGTCAGTATTTTTAGGTAATCGTGTCGAACGCAGCTTTTATTTTATTTTTAATCACGTGGTAAAACTGCATAAGCCTAATGTCAAGTTAAAGTGTACTGTTAGCTAGCTAACATTAGCTGGCTGGCTCACTAGCTAAAGTTATGTGTATGCTCTTCACTTTCTGGAGGACCAAGTTTTGAAATCAGTGGAATTCGAATATGATAGCTAAAGAGATGGAGAAAACTTCCGTCTGGATTACATCAAACTAAGGCAACCATGCATGGCATCAGACAGGAGATGAGTCCAACCATGATGTATACTGGTAAGATTTTCAAATATTGCACATTTATAATTTTGACAAAAAGTGGTTTAATTTCAAGTGTTTGCTAGCTAACGTTAGCTGGCTGGGTCGCTAGCTAACGTTATGTGTATGATCTTATTTTTCGTATCTCAGACACATTTGCTTGACTAGATATAGCCATAGAACCTGGTTGGTTAGCTACCTGCAGATTCATGCAGGGTAGTAAAGTCATAAGTTGTGATTATGGTCCATTGTTTAGCAAGCTAACTAACTACATGTCTTAACAAAAGACTCCACTCTAATTTTGACAAAGTATTTTCAATTCAAGTTAGTGTACTCTTAGCTAGCTAGCTAATGTTAACTGGCTGGCTTGCTAACTAACGTTATGTTACGTCATGCGTTGGGATTCATTGTTTACTTAGCTAGCTATCTAGCTACATTTCTTAACAAAATATTAGTCTTAGTGTGCCAGAGTGCAGAATAACTAATGCATTTTTGAACGATCAACACCAGTTGAATATGTCCGGTGTCAGTAAACATCGGCAACAAAGCATAATTCAATTGTTGCCAGCAGCACAGTTACAGTCACCAAAGCTCTGGATAACATGAAAAAAGCCAAACAGCTCTGCTAGGGGTAGTAAAATGGTCAGAGTGGGCTGTTCTCTCATTATGTTTTTGAAGTAGTGAGCCAATGTTAGCCAGTTAGCTTGGATGCTTCACTGTAGTTGTGAGGTCAGAGCTTTCGGAACAACCCTACTTACTGGCCAGAGCGTCCAGTGTGCGCTCTGAATGCGAAAACACAGATATGTTCAGTGAGCTGTTCTCTCTCTCTCTCTCTCTCTCTCTCTCAGATGTTTGGAAGTAGCTGGAAAGTTAGTACAGAATGGTTGGATCAACCCTTAAAGAGATGGGTGGGGCTAAGGCTTAATACGGTGTGAACAATGCTGAATTGGTGTAGACAAAGAAGAGCTCTCCAATAGTAGTACCAAAACATTGAAAGACGGTTTTCTCAAAAGTGAGTTTACAAGTGGATCAACTTTCAAGGCAGAATTATTTTCCCATTGTTTCCTCAAATGCAGTGTATGAAATACCATTTTGTAGCTCTGAGTCTCTCCTTCTATCGAATGTAAAAAAACAAGAAATTCAAATGTTGCTACATAAGACTGAATCCAGGTGGTGAGTCACATATGCTTAGCACTTGTTGGTTGCTTTTCCTTCATTCTGTGCTCCAACTCATCCCAAACCATCTCAATTGGTTTGAGGTCGGGTGATTGTGGAGGCCAGGTCATCTGATGCAGCACTCCATCACTTTCCTTCTTGGTAAAATAGCCCGTACACAGCCTGTAGGTGTGTTGGGTCATTGTCCTGTTGGAAAACAAATGATCAAATGTCCCACTAAGCCCAAACTAGATGGGTTGGCGTATCGCTGCAGAATGCTGTGGTGACCATGCTGATTAAGAGTGCCTTGAATTCAAAATAAATCACTGACAGTGTCACCAGCAAAGCACCCCCACACCATCTCACCTCCTCCTCCAAGCTTCCCAGTGGGAAACACACATGCAGAGATAATCTGTTCACCTACTCTGTGTCTCACAAAGACACGGTCGTTGGAACCAAAAATCTCACATCTGGACTCATCAGACCAAAGGACAGATTTGCACAGGTCTATTGTCCATTGATCGTGTTTCTTGGTGCAAGCAAGTCTCTTATTATTATTGTTTCCATTAATAGTGGTTTCATTGCAGCAATTCAACCCATGAAGGCCTTATTCACTCAGTCTCCTCTGAATAGTTGATGTTGCGATGTGTCCATTACTTGAACTCTGTGAAGCATTTATTTGGGCTGCAATTTCTGAGGCTGGTAACTCTAATGAACTTATCCCCCGCAGCAGAGAGCCAGTTTAATCAAAGAGCTTGATGGCTTTTGTGACTGCAATTGAGGAAACTTTCAAAGTTCTTGAAATTTTCCGCAGACTGAACTTCATGTCGTTTCTCTTTGCTTGTTTGATCTGTTCTTGCCATAATATGGACTTGGACTTTTACCAAATAGGACTATCTTCTGTATACCAACTCTTACCTTGTCCCAATACAACTGATCGGCTCAAACACATTAAGAAGGAAAGAAATTCCACAAGTTAACTTTTGACAAGGCACAGTTCATTGAAATGCATTCCAGGTGACAACCTCATACAGCTGGTTGAGATAATGCCAAGAGTGTGCAAAGCTGTCAAGGCAAATCAAATCAAATCAAATTTTGTCAAGGCAAAGTGTGGCTACTTTGAAGAATCTCAAATATAAAATATATTTTGATTTGTTTAACATGTTTTTGGTTACTACATGATTCCATGTGTAATTTCATAGTTTTGATTTTCTTCACTATTATTCTACAATGTAGAAAATAATAAAAAATAAAGAAAAACCCTGGAATTTGTAAGTGTGTCCAAATGTTTGACTGGTACTGTATATAAACCTTATTACTTTGGATTGTGGGGCAGTTAGATCACATATTTCATCACAAGTAATTACACTCAGACTAGCCTAATAAACGTTTATACACTCTCCTACTCGATGTGCAAACTATCACAACGCATTTGGATGACATTGCGATGTTCTTGAAGTCCTCTCTGGGCTGGAGGGGGATCAGTGGGAAAAGAGACCAAATGGCCGGAAAGGGGAAAGCCTTTCCCTCAGAGCACTTCTGCCCATGTTTGCCAAGAGGATATGCTGTAATGTATGACACTTCTGTTCAACAATGCACTATTATACCTTGAGATAAAGGAAGAATGACAAATTATTTAATGACAAACAGACTTGCAATTTATTGATCATTATTAAGGTAGGTATTGAAACTTGAAAGACAATCGTTACTGGGCACTGTGTTAATTTCTAACATTTGATGAGACATTATTTTAGTTGTCTCTCTAACATCTCCCCCCTCTCTCTCCTTTACAGGACAGCACCGGCATCAGGAAGGAGAAAGATGTCCCTCTGAGGGAGAAAGACAAGAACATTGATGCTGCTAACCTGGACGGTCTCCAAAGAATCACCACATTAAACTTGAAAGTGCCAATGGAGCTCAAAAATAATAAGTAATCTGAGTCAAGCATATCATCACATCTTCACACAGTCAACAGATTGCTAATTGTTGTTAGTGGTTGTCGCTTTTGAAAATGTTAGAGGTTGATGTTGAAGGTGGTGATTCTCCGGAGACGGTCAAAGTTGACAAACGGGACTCTGAACCAGGGGTTGTAGTGGGCAGGGCTTAAGGTTAGGCCATGGTGAAGAGGTGGGGCTTTAGGAGGAACTTAAAGATGGTGATGGACTCAAGAGTTACAGGTGGCTGGAGGGAGGGAGTTCCAGATCCTTGAAGCAAACCTGGAGAAAGTCCTGTAGGCGAAGCTCTGGAGCGTGGATCTGGGAACCACAAGGTGGCCTGCTGTGGTGGAACGGAATGAGGTGTGGGTTGGTAGCGGAGAAGGTCAGAGACGTAGGGACGGGGGGAGGTAGTGATGAGTTTTGTAAGTTAGAAGGAGGATCATGTAGTCAATGCGGTGGTAGACAGGGAGCCAGTGAGTTGGATCTGTGGACTCTGCATACTCTTTGGCCTGGATGGTATTACAGCTGTGTCACTGCAAGGCACAATTCGGTGGGAACTACAACTCACTCTGTGGAAACACACAAAATAGTTTTTTTGGACTTACTATAGTGCAGACCAACATTTAACAGAGCAATATATTATAACACGGAGAGAAAACCTATCCTCAAGATAAACATAATTTGTACACTTTAAAACATTTTATTTGACATTTTATTGAAGAATACGTTGTTTGAAAAGAATGGAAAGAAATAACTTCTTTACAAATTAACTAAGCTAGTATATTCTTTCAGGATGAATGGCTATGAATCCTTCATTTTAAAATCCCCCATAATGTATGAGGCAATCACAGATTGTACCTTTAATAGAGAAGAATATTTTGAACCCTTGCACAAAACAAACATTTCAGTGGCAGCACGGTTGAGCTGTATCTGCCCACTCTGTACACTGCTTGGTCATGGATGAGCAGTCTGGCAAGAACACAATCTTCTACTGCAGCCACTGTGAGAGGAGGAAAGACAGAACAACAAGTTTAAAGAAGGTCTGAAACAAAAATAAGTGAACCTGTCACGACTCCTACCGAAGGTGGCTCCCCTTCCTGTTCGGGTGGCGCTCGGCGCTCGTCGTCACCGGCCTATTAGCTGCCACTGATCCTTTTTTTCCCCCTTGTCTGTTTATTAGTAACACCTGTGTTTAATTAGGTTTATTGGTGGGTCTTTATTATCCAGCCGGCCCGCCCTACTGGGTGTGCAGGATTATTCTCAGTGTACATTTGTGCACGACTGTAGGTCACGGTTGTCCGTGTATGTGTGTATTTTCTGGACTGTTTAGTTCCCCGTGTTTTGGGGCATTGGTGTCAGTTTCACCTATGTGGTGAATTAAACGTATCGCTACACTGAACTCTCTGTTTCCTGCGCCTTACTTCTTCCTCCACTACACCCCGGGCATTACAGAACCTCTATTACTACTATGGTAATCTATATACGATTAAGTGTATGTCAATCACTGTAAATCACAGCCTGTTGACTTACATTCTGGTAATGTTTATGACATTTCAGCTGACACACATGAGAGGAAGGGGATCATGAATGCTGAAAGACACCGAAAGATGTTCAGATTTAAGGGTTGGGTATCCAGGTGTGTGTCGTGTGTGTGTGTGCTCAGTGGTGTAAAGTAATTATGTAAAAAACCTTGAAAGTATTACTTCGTTTTTTAGAGTATCTGTAATTTACTTTACATTTTTGACAACTATTACATCTACTTCACTACATTCCTAAAGAAAATTATGTACTTTTTACTCCATACATTTTCATTGACACCCAATAGTATTCATTACATTTTGAATGCTCAGAAGGACAAGAAAATTGTCTAATTAACACATTTATCAGGTGAACGTCCCTGGTCATCCCTACTGCCTCTGATCTGACACTCACTAAACACACACTTCATTTGTAAATTATGTCTAAGTGTTGGAGCGTGTCCCTGGCTATCCGTCATTAAAAACATTTTTTTTATCCCATCTAGTTTGCTTCATATAAGGAATTTGAAATTATTTCTACTTTTACTTTTGACACGTATATTCTCGCAATTACATTTACTTTTGATTCTTAGTATAGTTAAAACCAAATACTTAAACTTTTTCTCATGTAGTATTTTACTGGGTGACTCACTTTTACTTGAGTCAATTTCTATTAAAGGATCTTTACTTTTACTCAAGTATGTAGTGTTCTGATCTGTTGTCAAGGTCCACACACACACAGACTGTGAGGATGACACTGCTCAAGATAACAACAATAATATAAATATGACAGGGAAAAGTAGAACGATAACAGCCATATATGTTACTCAATCTACAAGTCAAATCAATTTAGCTAGCTAGCTAACGTTAGTTACAGATAACATGAACAAGCAAGCTATCTAATGTTACTCATCGTTCATCAGCTAACTCGCTAGCTACCTAAACCCACAGGTCATTCTAGCTAGTTAGTTAGTTATTTAGTTACATTATGGGCATTACAGTCAGACCTTAGCTACCTAGCTAACGTTCATTTAGTTAGAGAGGAAGATAATAGCTTGCTAGTTATCATTAGCTATTATAGCTAGCCAGCTACTAAGTTAACACTAACACTAACGTTATCTAGTAACACTACTGTCTTACCGATCAAACCAATGGTGGAGGAGGTGTGGAATATGTTATATTAGCTAGCTAGCTATCTCATTGGCTAAAGTTGGCTGGCTGCTGGTTGCTGCTGGTTAACCAATGAGCTCACTAGCTACACTAACCAAATCAGGACTGTCAACTAACCCTATAATAAACTGTGTCTCTCTATGGGTAGCCTGCCTAGTAACGTTAGCCCAAAAGTCAGTTTTGAAATTGGTTGCATGCTCGGGAACCTTAGCTGTGTGGGCACATTAAGTTTACATAGTCGACATTGAATGTGTATAGTAAGTGTGTGATAGCTGGCTAGCTACGCTAGGCCAGGCAACTAACCAGAGATATGAGAAGCATCCAAATCAAATCAAATCAAATTTTATTTGTCACATACACATGGTTAGCAGATGTTAATGCGAGTGTAGCGAAATGCTTGTGCTTCTAGTTCCGACAATGCAGTAATAATCCAACAGCTGAAAGACACTGATACTATATAGCTTTAACCCTTATTTTACCAGGTAAGCTGACTGAGAACACATTCTCATTTACAGCAACAACCTGGGGAACAGTAACAGGGGAGAGGGATGATCCAATTGGAAGCTGGGGATGATTAGGTGGCCATGATGGTGTGTGAAGGCCAGATTGGAATTTAGCCAGCACACCAGGGTTAACACCCCTAATCTTTCAAGAAGTGCCATGGGATCTTTAGTGACCACAGAGAGTCAGGACACCCATTTAACATTCCATCTGAAAGACAGCATCCTACACAGAGCAATGTCCCCAATCACTGCCCTGGGACATTGGGCTACTTTCTGGACCAGAAGAACGATTGCCTCCTACTGGCCCTCCAACAACACTTTCTAGAGATCGACCATGATCAACACTTCCTAGCTTCAGTGGTACGCCAGCAGTGGGATGCAGGGTGGTGTGCTAACTAGGTAACATAGGCCTCTAAAGCCTCTTAGTGATCCCTTCGCGTGCCAATCCCGTTAACGGGATTGATTTGACAACACCCAGTGAAATAGCAGTGCGCCAGATTCAATAACAGAAATACTCATAATAATAATTCATAAATCATACACGTGTTATATACCGGTTTAAAGATGAACTTCTTGTTAATCCAGCCACAGTGACAGATTTCAAAAAGGCTTTACGGCGAAAGCCAACCATGCTATTATCTGAGGACAGCACCCCATCAAACATACACATGAAAATCATAATTCAACCCGCCAGGCACAACACAAGAGTCAGAAATAACATAATGCATGCCTTACCTTTGAAGATCTTCTTCAGTTGGCACTCCAATATGTCCATTAAACATCACAAATGGTCCTTTTGTTCGATAAATTCGGTCGTTATATATCCAAAATGTCCATTTATTTGGGGTGTATGATTCAGAAAATACACCGGTTCCAACTCGCGCAATATGACTACACATTATCTAATTAGTTACCTGTAAACCTGATCCAAACATTTCAAACAACTTTCCTAATCCAACTTTAAGTATTTTTAAACGTAAATAATCAATACAATTTAAGACGTAATAAACTGCGGAGAGGAGCGTGCTTTTCAGGTCACGCTCCTCTATCAAACAGCACACTTCATTTGACCCTTTTTCTGAACAGGGCTGCTGCTTAATTTCTCAAAGGAAAAACATCAACCAATTTCTAAAGACTGTTGACATCCAGTGGAAGTGATAGGAACTGCATGCAACTGCCTTCCCAATGAAAACCCATTGAAAAGAGTGCCCTCAAAAAAACAATTCCTGGATGGTTTGTTCTCGGGGTTTCGCCTGCCAAAAAGTTCTGTTATACTCACAGACATCATTCAAACAGAAACTTCAGAGTGTTTTCTATCCAAATATACTAATAATATGCATACCTAGCTTCTGGAACTGAGTAGCAGGCAGTTTACTTTGGGCACACTTTTCATCCGGATGTGAAAATAGTGCCCCCTAGCCTTAAGAATTTTTAAAGCTTTGCTAAAATCCTATTTCTGGTTGTTGTGGGCTGTCAAAAATTGCAAACTGTGTTGAAACGAGAGAAAATAAATGGTGGTTCTGCAATTGACTATTCATAGAAATGGACATGGGAGAGTACTGAAACTGGCTAGCTATTTTTTATCACTCTAAACTCTAATAAACAACTGACTTTTGATAGGTAGAATATTTTTTTATGACTTCAGATTAAAATAGCAGAGAAGTAGACAAAGATTTCACATGCTCGTATTAGGGGGAGTGGTCAAAATGGCAGTTGTTTCTAAACATACATTTTTGTTTTGTTTATGCGGTTACTAAAACAGCTGCAATGTTGTTTGGTACCAGATAATTCTGTTCTGATTACAGATTTCAATAGCTTGGAAGCAGTGGAGGCTGGTAAGAGGAGCTATAGGAGGACGGGCTCATTGTAATGGCTGGAATGGAATAAATTGAATGGAATAACAAATGTGGTTTCTATATGTTTGATATCTTTCAATTTATTCCATTCCAGCCATTAAAATAAGCCTGTCCTCCAATAGCTCTTTCCACCAGCTTCCACTGCAGGGAAGAAGACCTAGATGTCATAACCTCCAATCTCTTGCCTAAATTGTTGGGAAAGTGGTCAAAGTAGCTGATTTCTGTCAAAGGTTACATGAATAGAATAAAATGTTGGGAGTGATGATATCACAAATGGACCTTTAGAATGCTGAGGAAATCCATTGAAAGTGGATGGAGGACAAAAAGACAGACAAAAAGGTTAACACTTAAAAGTATAAAATATATTAAAAAGGTGAATTTAAGCAACTCAATCGAGACCAGTCTACACTTGTTAAAGTTTGAAAGGCATTTCTAGCTTAAATGCGTAAAAGGATTAGTGTGCTGAAGAATAATACTAATAAGTTAGAAATATGTAAAAGATTTATGGTGAGGACTCTTGCTTCGCAAGCCCCACTACACAGTAAAAAAAATGTCTAGTTGTTTTTTAGTTGGCCCAAAATGTTCTCCAAACGTAGGCCAAAATTCAGTCATCTAAAAATTATGTGTTGCTCAAATTGTCTAATTTCATCATTCAATTAGAAATTATTATTTAGGCATCTTACCAAAAAAAAGGCTTTGAACACAGTGCTTTAAACATAAAATATTTTATCTTACAGTGCCTTCAGAAAGTGTTCATACCCTTTGACTTAGTCCAGATTTTGTTGTGTTACATCCTAAATTCAAAATGGATTAAATTGTTTGTTTTTTCTCACCCATCTACACACAATAGCCCATAATGACAAAGTGTAAACATGTTTTTAGACATTTTTACAGATTGAAAAATAAACACAGAAATATCAAATTTGAATAAGAATTTACACCCCAGAGTCAATACATGTTGAATCAGCTTTGGCTGTGATTACAGCTGTGATTATTTCTGGGTAAGTCTCTAAGCTTTGCACACCTGGATTGTACAATATTTGCACATGTTATTTTTTTATTCTTCAAGCTCTGTCAGGTTGGTAGTTGATCAATGCTAGACAGACATTTTCAAGTCTTGCCATAGATTTTCAAGCTGATTTTAGTCAAAACTGTAACCAGGACACTCGTTAACATTCAATATAATATTTTTAAGCAACTTGGTAAGCAGTGTATATTTGGCATTGTGTTTTGGGTTATTGTACTACTGAAAGGTACATTTTTCTCCCAGTGTCTGTATCAGACTGAACCAAGTTTTTCTCTAGAATTTTGCCTGTGCTTATAGCTAAATATTGTTTATTTTTATCCAAAAACTCCCTATGATGCAGCCACCACCATTATAGAAAATATGAACATTTACCAATAGGTTCCTTCTTTGCGAGGCATTGGAAAACCTCCCTGATCTTTGTTGTTAAATGTGTTTGAAATTCACTGCTCAACTGAGGGACCTTACATATAATTGTATGAGTAGGGTACAAAGATGAGGGAGTCCTTCAAAAATCATGTTAAACACTTTTATTGAGTCTATGCAACTTATTTTGTGACATGTTGAGCCAATTTTTTACTTACTGAACTTATTTAGGCTTGCCATAACAAAGGGATTGAATACTTGAGTACTTATTACATTTGAGCTTATCATTTGTTATTAATTTGTACAATTTATAAAAACATAATTCCACTTTGACATTATGGGGTATTGTGTGTAGGCCAATGACACAAAATCTAAATTTAATCAATTTTAAATTCAGGCTGTAACACAGCAAAATGTGGAAAAAGTCAAATACTTTTTGAAGGCACTGTACATATTTGACACACGTTGACATACATGATTGCATTGTTGTGCATGTTCATTTATACATTAACTATAGAGGAAAAACAAAAACTTGCTGAAATAAATAAATGAAGAGAGAATAGTCAGATTAACTGATAATTGACACAGACATGGTGGCAGAGCAGGAAGTGCAGAATACCATGAAACAAGAGGTAAGTTCAAATCCCAGGTGAGGACATGTTGAACAATAATTACTGCATTAATGATCATGTACAATATAATTATTTGTGTCAAATATGTAAGTTGAAAGCAGTGTTTGTTTGCACAGCCTTTCTTAGTTAAGTTGTAAAAAATAATGAACATGAATGAACATATGAGACACGTTGAGCAAATATCGTTTTAAATTCACAGAATTCTTGCCAAAGTTTTCAAGATGGAGCTAAGTTTGGGCCAACTAAATGTGTTTAGTTCAGGTGACACTTGGAACGAAAAGTTGAGTAAACTAATAAAAGGCTGTGCAACCAGTTACTTAATAATAATTAGTTGAAACAAATACATTTTTTTACGGTGTAATAAAAAAAAATCCAAGTATATGTCTCATACGTACTTGCTAAAAACATTTTATTCCTCTACTACCTGTTTGAATCCATGCATTTGGTTTTGTTTAAATAATCTGCAGGTCCAAGATACTTTATTGTAGTATCTATAATTGACTAATCTCACTTCATTGTGATTTAGATGAAACATCGTCCTGAAGCTTCGTTTGCAGATCCAAGCAGATGTTGCAGTCAATCCAGAACTCCTCAGTGTAGTTGCTCCCGTCAATTATGTTTGTTTTGAAATGCCTCATGGACAGTGCGCACCATGGCAACTAACTGTTGCCATATCGTTTGCATGCTAGCTGTTTTTCTCATTCCTCTTCTATTAGCCAGCTGGTAATACTCTCGTCAGTTTATTTCAATAGTCTTAAAATAAATGAACCGCGATGATTAGAGCAAATACATAAATATTGTGTCCTGTAATGTCTGGCCCAGAGAGAATCGTTGATTACCTTTAAGTAAAGAATAATGAGTTTACGGCTTAACAAATCATAGCAAGGTAACAATGAAACTATTCTATTAATGTAGCTGTACCATGCTTGTGGTAAAGTAAAGCCAGAGCCTGTGCAGTACACTAGATTTGGCCTCTTTGTACACAGTTCCTAGGTTGTGCTAGGGGCGGAGTTAGCTGATAATGTTTTTACAATGAGGTTAGCAGCCTTAAAATTGTATGTCAAGACGATTTTAGTGACTGCATTAATTGATTAACATCATAGAGAAAATACCTAAATATGGCCAACAGCTTGATATCGGTATATTGATTGATATGATTCAACTTGAGCAGTTTGATTGATTGATATGATTCAACTTGAGCAATTTGAAGGTTAACACCCTAATAATTTACAAATAATCATCATGGAATAATATTGGAAGGAAAAATGGGGCACGTAAAGGATCCTATGTTTTATCTATTTATTGTACCGTAAGATGAAGTGTCTGATGAGCCCACAAAGCACTCAGTGGTGTTTGGGATACCATTGACAAGCCAGTACACTTCTATTTATCTTACAACAACAAACACTTAGGGTTACCAGATGGTTGATGTCTTCACTCCCCCACAACACGACACTCCCCTGATCCTGATAACCATCTAAAAGCTATACATTTGGAAAATGCAAATTAACAGATTTCAGAGCGGCAGAAACACACTAGAGCACATGGGGGAAAGAGAAGCTGGGAATTAAACAAACAGAAGGAAAAAAAACATCAACAACAAGGCGCTCTTGAAACAGCAATAGCTCAGTTTTGCTTCAAATCTCGAAAACATGTGGAAGGTCCTTTGAAGCGCGTGGGGAGCAGTTGACGTGGCTGCAGACCTTCTCATTGTTTACTTTTCAACCCCTAACCTCCTTCCTCCAATAAAAAAGGGAAAATGTTAAACCTTACAGCAGTGCACATCGGCTGACTTCATTACGGCCAGCTAAGTGAAGACTTCCTAATTCGTCCCCCTCTAGAGCATCTCCTGTGTGGTTTCAAACACTCCCACTTCCAGCAAGGAGATCCCCCCCAAGCGGGACCTAGTCCACACTAATAGTTGCAATTGGGGCCTGAAAACCAAAACCAGATACCCCCTTACATAAAATCACGCTTAACCAAAAAGCACACGAAGGCCACCTGCAATATGTAAGTGTAACTTTTTAATCAAATGAATTACAGTTTCAAAAGTGAGTCGATATTATTTTATCATTATAATTTGCTCTCTGGCTAAATTTAAACCTCGGGCCCGAGCCATTATTTTGAAGGGCTGGAAGATGATGACTCTCTAGAGAGGGGAATGCATTGGGCAAGAGGGGCTGGGTGTATTTTTCTTTCTGTTTTTCACCTGTCTTCAGATAGTGTTTCCTTTAAAGTCGAGCAGTAGGGATTTACTGGGCTGCTGTCTTCCGGGACCCAGTGGAATATAACATTAAACCGCGGGGAGGAGAGAAAACCTGTAGCGCACTAAAATAAAGTTATGTCAAAACCATTCTGCTCTTCCTGCAGTCTTTTCTCAACCTTGCAAGTATCCTCCAAGGAACTGAGAACATTACAAGCCATTCAGTTTATATGAATGGGCACTAACAGACTTTTTCGCCATTTTGATATGTCTAAATTTGCAGGCATATCCTGTGGTCCATCAGGCACAGCCTTAGTTTCAATTTAGTGTCTCCCCGAAGACCCTGTCTTCCTATTTCAAGTGGAAATTGTATAAGGGTTTTACCCCCATTCACATATAACTGCTTCAAAAGCTGGGGATCACTCTTTTACTTGGGAGATGAACGAGCTGACATTTTGATGTTTTGAGCAGGCTGGCAAATCATTTATAATCATCAAAAAAAGACTTACTGTGATAAAGAAAGCTGGAAGGAGGGGATATCCTTGTGGTGGCCTGCTCGTGCCTGCTCCGTTCAACGCAATGTGTTGTCTCTCATTGTAAGGCAAAGCAAAGATCTAATAGTCAAAGAAAAAAGAGAGGATGTCTTATTTTAATTACATTGATTGAACAGAGGTCTATAAAAGTTTGTGAAAAACACTGATCTTTTTATTGCATCAGGCTTGCATTAAACTACCCTCAAAAGGTCTTGTATAGAGACTCCTGCCAAGGGAATCATTTCTGATGATCTTTTGAACAGCAGCGCTGCGTTCCTCCTTTGTTCACACAAATCTGGTAATTTATCCAGAAACAGATGTGTTGAGAATGAGTCATGCTGGAGGACATGATCATGGTATTAACTGGATTATTAACTGGAATGGCTTTATTTCACTTTGTGGTCATTATCTATACTGTACTTCTTTATGTGTGGAATAATTATGACAATCAGCAGCAGTAATATCCTCATCTTTGTAGCCAGCAACTTACTCGTCATCATTAATAACTTCAAACTGTCTCTAGAATTCCTGAATATAGAGTTATTTTGTAGCCAAGTAAACTTAAATCAATAGAATGCATTCCTATAAACACAGCCTTCCTGATAATCACAGCAATATGTGTTTGGGAAACACAATCTTACCCCATCAAAGATATTTGCTCTTTGCAGCTGTTATAATTCCCTTGACTAAGTGCACTTTAATTGTTGTGAAGTATGTATGGCATTTGTAATTGTTTATGTTCACAGTTGTAACGCCTATTTGCAGCCACATTGGATACTAGAGAAAATCTGCAGCATAGACCTACAGTAGAGTAAGCTGCGTATTGAAAGTTGGGTCACACTTTAGTTGGATAGTCCAGATAGTCCATCTGTAGATGCTCTGTAGATGCTCTACAGATGGTAATACTATAAACAAACAATCTATCTGTTGATAAGCAACTGCTTGCTAAGGTTGCGGTTAGGGTTAAGTTTACAATAAGGGTTAGGGTAAGGCTTAAGGTTAGGGTTAGTAGATATCGTTGAAATGTTAGTGAATCTACAGATGGACTATCCAAATAAAGTGTTACCGATAGTTGCTATTATATTCTTTGGACACGAAGAACGAAAATGCTACACAATTTGTGACACCCCTGTCTGTAACACAAAAAGTAGACAACATTATCTACAGTCATTCAGGTAGGTTTTGCATGGAAACAGAAGCAGAAGCCCCTCGTAATAAGCCCCTCGTAATAAACAGTCAATGACGTTACTGGTAAATAATGATAGTATTTTTTAGTGGATGTACATATTGATTTACCTGCTCGTCGTTGGTGGATTTCCCAGTTCCAACACACCTCAGCTGGCACTCGTGCAGGTCACCTGTGATTACCCAGCAGTGGCGGCAAAACCTCCAGGAGATGATGCAAACTGCCGTTTTCAGTAAGGGATATTGTGTTGAAAGTTTCAAACAAATGATTTAATTTGTCAACTGATAAAAGCAATATTTGACGATTGTAGACTACACATCATTGGTAGGAAAAATATATATTGAGGCAGCATAGGCCCGAGCGCTGGCCTATATTTTCAGCCCTGTTAACATTATCAGAATGTTTGGCCTACGCATTAGTAGCCACCTAATTGATATGCTTTGGCTATTTCGATATGAAGAATAAACATCAAATTAGATATTTAGGCATGTAAATGAGCCTCATTAGAATGAATGGCTTCGTGTCCTGGAGATGTACCATATGAACCCTGTCTGTATGATGAGCTATAATATCAAGATGTTCAAAATTATATAGTATTTAGACATGGCCTCACATCAATAACTTATGATGCTCTCCCTGTCTCCTGATGCCATTCCATGTCAGATCCCTTTCAGCAATTAGCCTTGAACTGGGGAAGATGATCGTCTCGAGTTTCCCCTCGCAGCCCCCCCCCCCTCCCCCGTTGAATCTTTCCCCTTGCGTCCTAATTAAGACCTTAATGCCCCAACCCAGGGGAATGTGCCACCCCCCCAATAGCAAATAGCAGGTTTAGGAAGGTGGGTGGGGGAATTATCTGCCCTGGTTCAGTGGTGGACAAACCTGATAATTCCCTGACAAAGCAGTTGTAGTGAGTAAATGGGACAGATGTGCAGATGCTTAGTACGAAGTTTCCTGGATGTTTTAGATGTCCTATTCATTGTAACTGTACTATGTGGTATTTTGGCTTTGAACTGTAAAGTATTTTCTATAGCTAATCCTACCTAAAACTGTTATGGTTTTACGATTAATTGAAATCTCTTGAGTTTTGCACAGGTGCACATTTTTCATTTGCTCTCTAGCAATGACCCATCAAGACAGGTCCTCAATGTCAAAGATTTCCTCACAGGTGGCCAATTAACTCAGACTTCAGCCACATGCAAAGTAGTATTAGACTCACTCAAAGAATTCCAAACGCTACCGCGCAACTGACCACTGACAATTTTGAACTAGTTGTGTCAGTGTCACAAGGCATCCTTGAAGAAGTGCACGGACACTTTAGACACCATGTATTTTCACCTTGCCCGTGGTACGTCAAACATTCCGAGATCCACCGCTTGTTCGGATCAAGACAGCGCTACTACAACACAAGCCCTCACCATTTGTAAATGATGCAGCCTTTTTTATTTCGGCCCACATACGTCGTAATGTTCACGTAAGCCTCGCCTTGACCCTCCTTATGACTGACCTGGACTAGCGCCCACAGACCATCTGTAAGCTACCCCGGGCAATTATACAGCCTGGGGATTAAAAGAGAGCTGTCATTAGGATGTGCTCAGACTGCTTACAGATACCAGCCTGCAGTTTTGGCCCTGGGCCAGGCCAGCAAATGGGGCTGGATCCGTGAGGAGAGAGCTGGGGGCCTAAGGGGGCCTGTGGTCCAGGGACTGGGGGCCGTGGGGGATAATTAGACAGTTTTGTCCGGGGTTTGTTTATATAAATGGCCAGCTCAGCCCTCTCCTTTGCCCCACAGCTCCTTGGTAATGATCATGTCCAACAGGTGGCATGGTAAATGGAAGGGGGTATGAAATGGATAGCGTGTTTCCTGCTTCCAATGTCTCCTTTTTTGGGGGGGTGGCTTCCTTTCCTCATCCAAACCACCCTCTTATCAGTCATAGAACCCCAACCCCATGGTCTGTGGGCGCTAGGACTGTAAGGTAAAGGAGTGCTGGTTATTTGCCACTGGTTATTTGCCACTATCTCATCTCTAACCTAGCTAATCTAGCATTCTCCAGGGACTGGGACCTCGGGTCGGAAGGTTGAGCTTGCAGGGGAGGACTACCAACCAGGAGGCTTTTAGTAAAGTTAAATTGAGTATAGGGCAATAGAAATATGGGCCAAATACTTTTTTCACTCTGAGAAAAAGAGTCAACAGAAATGGTACATTGCCTTCTTGTACGTGCACCACCCTTATCCATCAGAATGATATTTTAAATAGATTAATTAAAATTGAAATTGAATGAATTTTGAGAGAAAGATTTTGAACCTAGATGGGACCATACATTCTAATGCTAAATTAAAGTATAATGTAAGTTTAGTCAATGCTTTGGGTTTAAATCCCTACTATGCGCTATATGATAAATCATAAGGAGCATATTTGAGGATGTGTAGAGAAAATACCTTTTGGGGTTGTAAGAAGACAATTATATCTCTCCAATCTTTCATTTTTTCTCTCCATTCAGGATCTGCAAGCTGTGTTTAAGGCCTGTTGTAAACCCTGGATTAAGTCATCTTTGACATCAGAGGTTGAGTAGAGCTCTGCACACAAATCTCTTGTATCCTGACGAAAGGGGGTGCAGGGGGGAGGGAGCACATCGTTGGGGACCCCTCAACTCCAGGCCCCAATTTACTGTCATATAATGGATCATTGGGGGAATAGAGAGAGAAAAGAAAAAAAGGGCACATACTAATTTACTACCATCCCAGAATTCACTGGAATAGTGGAAGAGCCCTGTGGCCGTTCCGTGGACAATACTTTTTTATTTTCTTCTATTTTTTCTCCCACAAATCACTTTATAATTCAAATGGCCCGTCGGCCAGAAATGTGTGATTATCTTGTTATGTCAGAAGTTCGGGCAGCGGATTTGTTTTTGGGGCACGAAGAGCATACAATAAAGAATGTCCACATGGCTTTTAGCAAGTAGCGACCTATATCTGGTGTCGTTAGCGGTCGGTTCAGTCAGTTGTGTACGGCTTATGTGGAGACGAGACTCCATATTTAAAGTCTTTGGAGAGTCAGTAAGGCTTCTGAAGGGCCATGTCTGGCTTGGAGTCCTCAAAACTCTGGGTCAGGTCACTCCTGCCCAGCACTTGGTGTTTTTTGGGGGTATTTTTGAAGGAGAACATTCATCCAGTAGAGCTTTGTGTAGGATGGGCTGAAGGGAAGGTTAAGGCCTTTAGGTTGGAGTGATATACTGCAAGGCCAGAGAGGCCAGGCTGGGGCTGTGGACACTTGCCACAGCCAAAGGAGGATGGAACCATTGCAGCAGTGCAGAGCAGCAGACACCAGACTGCCCGCTTGACTGGTAGAGAGACAAGCTTTCCTCTTTCAAGGCCAAAAGAGGCCAAGAGCTCAAGACTCCCCAAAAACAAAACAAGTCCAATAATAAGGACTCAAAGGATATATGGAGAAGGGGCATCTATTGTATATAGTTTTTTCAAGTTATCTTATCTACATCTGGTTCACTTGACAACTTAGGCGCCTTTCTCTTAAATGACTAAATAAATACATTTTTATACTAGGTCATAAAAATGGCAAGAGATCTCTCCTTTATGACACAAGTGTCATTGCTGTCAATGCACCAACCATGGTATCCCAATTCATAAGTTATTAAAGTCAATTGCATTTTTTATATACTCCACTTTTCCCCCCTCTTTTCCACAGAGTTTCATCTCTGAAAGAACATGGAAAGATAATCTGAGCGGTGGGTGGTACTGGTTCACGGGCATGGCAGGTCACAGGAACTGAAACATTGCCGGGGTGAGGCTACATTGAACACCACATTGGGCGTCCACTCTAGCATTTGTTTTTTGAAGCATTGAGCTCAAGTGATGCAAACAAGGCCTCAGGATCGCATCGAGGACCTTTCTAGTATGAAACACACATACCAGACCTGGGTTCAAGTATTATTTGAAATCTTTGAAATACTTTGAGCGTTACCTGTAGCCTATCTGGGATGCCAGATGGTTGGGGATATTACATTTGCGACATGCAAGCTCTTACAAGCACAGCTTAATTATTTGAAATTATTTGAAATAATATTTGAACCCAGAACTGATGCATACCTTCTGAGAGGACCGTGGACCCGTATAAAGCAAATTACTAAAGCAGTGCTGTCTTTTACTGAAAAAAACAATGCCAAAGTCTGACCTAAATTCAGCAAAAAAAGAAGCATCCCTTTTTCAGGACCCTGTCTTTCAAAGATAATTTGTAAAAATCCAAATAACTTCACATATCTTCATTGTAAAGGGTTTAAACACAGTTTCCCATGCGTGTTCAATGAACCATAAACAATTAATGAACATGCACCTGTGGAAAGCTTGTTAAGACACTAACAGCTTACAGACTATAAGCAATTAAGGTCACAGTTATGAAAACTTAGGACACTAAAGAGGCCTTTCTACTGACTCTGAAAAACACCAAAAGAAAGATGCCCAGGGTCCCTGCTCACCTGTGTGAACATGCCTTAGGCATGATGCAAGGAGGCATGAGGACTGCAGATGTGGCCAGGGCAATAAATTGCAATGTCCGTACTGTGAGATGCCTAAGACAGCGCTACAGGGAGACAGGATGGAGAGCTGATCATCCTCGCAGTGGTGGACCACGTGTAACAACACCTGCACAGGATCTGTACATCGAACATCCCACCAGCGGGACAGGTACAGAATGGAAACAACAACTGCCCGAGTTACACCAGGAACACACAATCTGAGGGCTTGAAGGCCTGTTTTAAGGCAGGTCCTCACCAGACATCAACAGCAACAACGTTGCCTATTGGCACAAATCTCATTGAGCACGTCTGGGACCTGTTGGATCAGAGGGTGAAGGCTAGGTCCATTCCCCCCAGAAATATCCGGGAACTTGCAGGTGCCTTGGTGGAAGAGTGGAGTAACATCTCACAGCAAGAACTGGCAAATCTGGTGCAGTCCATGAGGAGGAGATGCACTGCGGTACTTAATGCAGCTGGTGGCCGCACCAGATACTGACTGTTACTTTTGATTTTGACCCCCCCTTTGTTCAGGGACACATTATTCTATTTCTGTTCGTCATATGTCTTTGTTCAGTTTATGTCTCAGTTGTTGAATCTTGTTATGTTCATACAAATATTTACACATGTTAAGTTTACTGAAAAGAAACGCAGTTGACAGTGAGACGTTTCTTTTTTTGCTGAGTTTATATTTTTATTGCCTGGTCGACAGGATTGTATGGTGTGAGCACTTTCTGAGTTGACAGTGAGACGTTTCTTTTTTTGCTGAGTTTATATTTTTATTGCCTGGTCGACAGGATTGTATGGTGTGAGCACTTTCTGACCCAGGGTTGACACTCTACCCACTTAACCTGGGGTTCTAAATTTGGTGCCATGTTTTAGAACAAAGAGTGCCTGAATTCTGTCCAACATCTCTGACGTCTTAAACATCTAAAGAATATTACCGTGTCATTGTCCCAGGCTATTGCCCATTTATGTATTTTTAGAAGACCTCCAACCTCTCCTTCGCAACACAAACACTCTTTACTTCCTCAATAAAGACGCAGATGAGAATAAAGAGCAGTATTAAAGAAGCAGAATAGATGTCAAGACCCCTAACGGGCAGTTGGTAAAATGCTCAGTTCTCTCCTCCTTAGCGATGCATAGCCTTGTGTATCAACATATCAAGTATTGTGGAGTAAGTTGACTCATATGTGCCTAGAATGCCGGCCCGGGACCATTCCAAGTGTCCTATGTGGGTGAGTGAAAGAGTCTTGTGAAGTAGCTATTAATACAGCCATTATTATACTTAATAAAATCCCACCATCTCCAACATAGGAGTACTGACGTGGCCCTTCGTCCACAGCGAGAGAGAGGGGACTTGCCTCCAATAGGCCCCAAAGAGGTTAACAAAGACAGGAAGATCAAATAATACATCCATCACATTGTGGAGGGCCTAAGGCCAAGTTCATGTCAAATCCATAATAAGGAAAGTATCCTTTGGCTGGAGCTGGCTTCCCCACACACACGTCACACTCTGCTGGAAATGTACACAGAGGATGTATTGATCTTCCTGGTGCTTCCTTTCTCACAAGGCTCCAAACAGAGCTGGCCACATCACAGGCAAGTGCGCAAAACAACAGCACACTCCCCCTCCCCCCTCCCCGCCTACCTCCTGTCGACTCCATTAAAGACAATAATAAACTAGCGAGCTGCCAAAAAACACTGAGTGCCGAACCTTTGTGTGTGTGTGTGTGTCAAATCAAGTCTTATTTCTCACATGCTTTGTAAACAACAGTGAAATAATTACTTAGGGTCCTTTTCCAACAGTGCAGAGTTGAACATTTAAATAACGAAGTAATTGAGGTAGCTATGTACGTATACTGTAGGTGTAAAGTGACTAGGCAGCAGGATAGATAGGCAGGTAGTCAGGGTAGACATGTGATGCACTATTCAGCAGTCTTATGGCTTGGTTCCAGACTTGGTGTACTGGTACTGCCAACAGTGAGAACAGTACATGGCTTGGGGGAATGGAGTCATCACTGATTTTCTTGGCCTTGTTCTGACACCACCTGGTACAGAGCTCTTGGATGGCAGGGAGCTTGAGGCCAGTGATTTTTGTATTACATTTTTATTTAACCTTGGTTTAACTAGGCAAGTCAGTTAAGAACAAATTCTTATTTACAAAGACAGCCTAGGAAGAGTGGGTTAACTGCCTTGTTCAGAACAACAGAGTTTTACCTTGTCAGCTCGGGGATTCGATCTAGCAACCTTTCAGTTACTGGCCCAATGCTCTAACCACTAGGCTACCTGCTGCCCATGTACTGGGCAGTACTCACCACCCTCTGTATCGTCTTGCGGTCAGGTGCCTTGCGGTTGCCATACTAAGTGGTGATGCCAGTCAAAATTCTCGCAATGGTGCAACTGTAAAACTTTTTGAGAAGCTGTGGGTCCATATGCCAAATCTTTTTAGTCTCCTGAGGAGGAAGAGGTGCTGTCGTGCCCTCTTCACAACTGTGTGGGTGTGTGTGAATCATGTTAATTCCTTAGTGATGTGGAGACAGAGGAACTCTTGACCCACTTCACTACAGCCCCATTGATGTGGATGAGGGGGTGCTCGTCCCTCCGTTTCCTGTAGTAAACGATCAGCTCCTTTGTCTTGTTGAGGTTGAGGGAGAGGTTGTTGTCCTGGCACCACACTACCAGGTCTCTCATCTCCTCCCTATAGGCTGACTCATCATCATCGGTGATCAGTCCTACCACCGCTGTGTCGTCAGCGAACATGTGTGTTGTGTGTTGGAACTTGGGTGTTGGAGTTGTGCACGGCCACGCTGTCGTGGGTGAACGGGGAGTACACAAGGGGACTAAGCACACACCCCTGAAGGACCCCTGTGTTGATGGCAGATTTGTTGTTGCCAGCTCTCACCACGTCAGGAAATCCAGAACCCAGTTGCAGAGGGAGGTGTTCAGTCCCAGGGTCCTGAGTTTGGTGATGAGCTTGGAGGGGACTACTATATGGTGTTGAAAGCTGAGCTGTAGTTAATGAACAGCATTCGTACATAGGTATTCCTTTTGTACAGGTGGGTGAGGGCAGTGTGGAGTGTAATATCTGTGGATCTGTTAGGGAGGTATGAAAATTGGAGTGGATCCAGGGTGTCCGGGATGATGATGTTGATGTGAGCCATGACCAGCCAGCATTTCAAAGGTTTTTCATGGCTTTAAATGTATGTGCTATTGAGCGATAGTCCTTTAGGCAATTTATATTGGAGTTCTTGGGCACAGGGAATATAAACAAGTTGCTATTACAGATCGGGGCAGGTCTGTAGTTTGAAAATGTCAGAGATAACACTTGCTAGCTGGTCAGTGCATGTTCTGTGTACGCGTCCTGGTATTCCATCTATCACTGCCGCCTTGCGAATGTTAACCTGGTCATACTCACATCGGCTATGGAGAGCGAGATCACGCAGTCATCCATAGCAACTGGTGCTCCCATGCATGGTTCAGTGTTGCTCTCCTTGAAGAGAGCATATGGCAGGCTCGCGTTAATGGAATAGCTCACGGTTGGGTATCCCTTTGTAATCTGTGATAGTTTGCAAGCCCTGCCACACCAGACCCGGTGTAGTAAGATTCGATCTTAGTCCTTTATTGACAATTTCTCTGTTTGATGGCTCATCAGAGGTCATAGCAGGATTTCTTATAAGCATCCAGATTAGTGTCCTGCTTGAAAGCGGCAACTCTAGCATTTAGCTCAGTGCGGATGTTGCCTGTAATCCATGGCTTCTGGTTGGGGTATATACAGTATATCACAAAAGTGAGTACACCCCTCACATTTTTGTAAATATTTGAGTATATCTTTTCATGTGACAACACTGAAGAAATGACACTTTGCTACAATGTAAAGTAGTGAGTGTACAGCTTGTATAACAGTGTAAATTTGCTGTCCCCTCAAAATAACTCAACACACAGCCATTAATGTCTAAATCACTCACCTTTGTTGCCAGCGGTTTAGACATTAATGGTTGTATGTGGACATGGTAGTATTGAAGGTGAGTCCACGTACTCACATAGGCAGGAGCTGCTTTCAGGAACTCAACTGGCTGCCTGTTGAGGCTAGGGTGTATCAGATTAGACCTGCTTTGGTTTACAGGACTATTTATGGTTCTGTGGTCAGATATCTAACTGATTACTTTCCCTGTTTTAGGGATGTACACATACATGGCACCAGATCAGGTGTTGCTAATGTATGCTTATACAGGTTCAAGAGTAATGTTGTGAAAGGTACTTTCTTGTATACTGGAGAGTGGAATGAGTTGCCTCTGCCCATAAAAACGACGTCCTCTCTGGGCAGCTTTAAAAATAAAGTAAAAAACGGTTTGATGTCTTCTGTGACCATATGAATGACCCCTTTGAAGTAACTGCAATGATCAGATAGATGTTCTTATTAGTGTTTTGTTTAATTATCTCGCTGTCATACTGTGTTTAACCTTGTTCAATCTTGCCTAGCCATCTTGTTTCAAGAGATTACCACAATGGAAATAAGCAGTCAGACTCGAGTCACAAAAATTATGACTTGCAACTCGACTTTGACTTTAACACCAATGACTCGTGACTTGACTTGGACTTGAGCCTTATGACTCAACCTGACTTGATACCCTCGCCAAGCCCACATATTTAAAATGATGCTATTAAAAAAAGTGTGCAGTGCATCAACTCTTCATTTCACGGATTACAGTTTGAATCAGAGAGCAGCCAATCAAATTGTGCCAGCTGAGGAAACGTTGTGCGTGGCAATGCAGAGGAACATCGGTGGGTGAATTCCGATGGAGCCCTTGGAAAGATGATACCCAAAATTATTATTTTCAGATATAAAGACGACACTGTATCAACAAAAAACAGATTGCAACTTGCAAAACATGCAGGAAGAAAATTACAGACGGAGTCACAACAATTTCCAACTTTGTTCGACATTTGAAGCTGCACAAAGAACGGTGGCTAATATAGCCGACAGCTATGTATTTTATATCTTTACCGGTGTATCATGTAGGCTAACGTAACGTTAAATCAATGACCCTCCATACAGTCAGCCAGTGCGGGAACGTGATCATTGCACCCACGATTGAGCTACAACTGCAGAGGTGGGACCAAGTCATTGTTTTACAAGTCCCAAGTCAAGACAGGCAAGTCTTAGTCAAGTCAAGACCGTCAAGTATCAAGTCAAGTCTCAAGTCCTTAACTTTGAGTTTCGAGTCCTAAACAAGTCATAATATGCTCTTCACCAAATGTAATACCATTTCATATGTTTAACAAGAGTTACAGTTTGTACATTACATTTATGCAAATCATGAATGCTTTTAAAAATATCTACATATTTATTACTTTCCAAATAAATGTTATATTTCCATGGAAATACATGGGTAGCCATGAAGAAGACACACACCCACCCCCCAATAGTGATCGACTATCGAGAATCGCTATGGGGCACAATCGGGCGATGTAGACTTGTACATAATCGCCCAACCTTAACACACACACACTCTCTCTCTCTGTGTGGTTACAGTAGTCTAACGTATGTCAATGGTTTTGGGAACAGCAGTAACATCAGGCAGGATTTAGGCTCCCAACTGCCTCTGGAAATAAGTCCCAGACTTTATTGTGTGTTATCCTCGATAATTCTGCTCATGTGCATTATTGGCTTTTTCAAGTGTTATATGTGCTTGTATTTTTTAAATGGTCAAATGAATAAACTAAACTATAAACTAAAAGACATCCCTTCAAATTAGTGCATTTGGCTATTTCAGCCACACCCATTGCTGACTGGGGTATAAAATCAAGCACACAGCCATTCAATCTCATTCAATCTCCATAGACAATCATTGGCAGTAAAATTGAGCTAAGTGACTCAACGTGGCACTGTCATAAGATGCCACCTTTCCAACAAGTCAGATTGTCAAATTTCTTCCTTGCTAGGACTGCCTGGGTCAACTGGAAGTGCTGGTTTTGTAAAGTGGAAAGATATAGGAGCAACAACGGCTCAGCCAAGAATTGGTAGGCTCACAGAACAGAACCGCCGAGTGTTGAAGCACGTAGCGCTTAATAATCGTCTGTCCTCGGTTGCATCCCTCATTACCAAGTTCCAAACTGCCTCTGGAAGCAAGGTCAGCACAAGAACTGTTCATCAGGAGCTTAATGAAATGGGTTTTTGCATGGACTAATTTGGGTTCGGCGGATGCCAGGAGAACGCTACCTACCCCAATGCATAGTGCCAACTGTAACATTTGGTGGAGGAGGAATAATGGTCTGGGGCTGTTTATCATGGTTCTGGCTAGGATCCTTAGTTCCAGTGAAGGGAAGTCTTAATGCTACAGCATACAATGACATTCTAGACGATTATGTGCTTCCAACTTTGTGGAAACAGTTTGGAAAGCCCTTTCCTGTTTCAACATGACAATGCCCCGTGCACAAAGAGAGGTCCATACAGAAATTGTTGAGATCGGTGTGGAAGAACATGACTGGCCTGCACAGAGCTGTCATAGCAGCAAAGGGGGGACCAACTCCATATTAATGCCAGTGATTTTGGAATGGGATGTTCGACGTGCAAGTTTCCACATCATTTTGATAATGTAGTGTAACCTGCCTAAATGATTATCACCCTGAAGCACTCACATCTGTAATTATGAAGTGCTTTAAAAGGCTGGTCATGATACACATCAACATCATCATCCCAGACCCACTCCAATTCGCATACCGCCCCAACAGATCCACAGATGATGCAATCTCAATTGCACTCCACACTGCCCTCTCCCACCTGGACCAGAGGGGAAATAACTAAACTCAGCAAAAAAAGAAATGTCCCTTTTTCAGGAGCCTATGTTTCAAAGATAATACATCAAAATCCAAATAACTTCACATATCTTCATTGTAAAGGGTTTAAACACTGTTTCCCATGCTTGTTCAATGACCCATAAACAATTAATGAACATGCACTTGTGGAACGCTCGTTAAGACACTAACAGCTTACAGACTATAGGTAATTAAGGTCACAGTTATGAAAACTTAGGACACTAAAGAGGCCTTTTTACTGACTCTGGAAAAACACCAAAAGAAAGATGCCCAGGGTCCCTGCTCATCTGCGTGAATGTGCCTTACGCATGATGCAAGGAGGCATGAGGACTGCAGATGTGGCCAGGGCAATAAATTGCAATGTCCGTACTGTGAGACGACTAAGACAGCACTATAGGGAGACAGGATGGACAGCTGATCGTCCTCTCAGTGGAAGACCACGTGGAACAACACATGCACAGGATCAATACATCTGAACATCACACCTGCGGGACAGGTACAGGATGGCAACAACAACTGCCCGAGTTACACCAGGAATGCACAATCTCTCCATCAGTGCTCAGAATGTCCGCAATAGGCTGAGAGAGGCTGGACTCAGGGCTTGTAGGCCTGTTGTAAGGCAGGTGTCACCAGACATCACCGGCAACAACGTTGCCTATGGGCAGAACCCACCGTCGCTGGACCAGACAGGACTGGCAAAAAGTGCTCTTCACTGACGAGATGTGGTTTTGTCTCACCAGAGGTGATGGTCGGATTCGCATTTATGATTGAAGGAATGAGCGTTACACTGAGGCCTGTACTCTGGAGCGGGATCGATTTGAAGGTGGAGGGTCCATGCATGGTGTGGGGCGGTGTGTCACAGCATCATCGGACTGAGCTTGTTGTGAGGGCTAGGGCCATTCCCCCCAGAAATGTCCGGGAACTTGCAGGTGTCTTGGTGGTAGAGTGGGTAACATCTCACAGCAAAAACTGGCAAATCTGGTGCAGTCCATGAGGAGAAGATGCACTGCAGTACTTAATGCAGCTGGTGGCCACACCAGATACTGACTTACTTTTGGCCTGGTGGTGAGGGTAGTCAACAACACCTCTGTACGCCATGCTGACCCTCAACAGGGGGGCCCCTCAGGCGTGTGTGTTTAGTCCCCTCCTGTACTCCCTGTTGACCCACAACTACATGGGCGTGCATGACTCCAACACCATCATCTAATTTGCTGACAACACGAGGGTTGTAGGCCAGATCATAGACAGCGATGAGTAAGCCTACAGGGAGAAAGTCAGAGACTTATCAGTGTGGTGCCAGAACATCAACCTCTCCCTCAACGTCAGAAAAAACCAAGGAGCTAATCGTGGACTGTAGAAGAAAGAGGGGAGAGCACGCCCCCATCCACATCAACAAGGCTGTTGTGGAGCGGGTCGAGAGCTTTAAGTTCCTCTGCGTCCAAATCACTAAGGACTTAACATTGCCCCCACACACCCGCATAGTCATGAAGAGGGCACGACAGCGCCTCTTCCCCCTCTAGAAGCTGAAAAGATCTGGCATGGTCCCTCAGATCCTGCAGAAATTGTACAGCTGCACCATCGAGAGCATCTTGACTGGCTGCATCCCCGTTAGGTTTGGCAATTGCACCACCCTTGATCGCAAAGGGCTATGAAGTGTGGTGCGGACAGCCCAGTACATCACTGGGGCCGAGCACCCTGCCATCTAGGACCTCTACACGAGGCGGTGTCAGAGGAAGGCCTGAAAAAGACTCCAGCCACCCAAGCTGTAGACTGTTCACTCTGCTATCTTCCGGCAAACGGTACTGGAGCATCGTCTAAGATCAACAGCCTCTGAGACAGCTTCTACCCCCAGGCCATAAGACCACTAAATAGCCAGACTGCTAAATAGTATTTGTTATGGTACTCGAAATATCTGCACTGACTCTATCTTGCTCTGACTCTGCGCACAATCACTATACTTTATATACAGTGCTGTAAAAAAAAAGTATCTGCCCCCTTTCTGATTTTGTTTATGAAATAAATTAAATACGTAATTTACGGATAGCTAGAAGAAACACTCCAACACTCAGACATAATTTACAAATGAAGCATTTGTGTTTAGTGACCCTGCCAGATCAGAGGCAGTAGGGATGACCAGGGATGTTCTCTTGGTAAGTGTGGGAGTTGGACCATTTTTCTTTCCTGCTAAGCTTTTGAGTGTCAGGGAAAATGTATGGAGTAAAAATATTTTTTAAATATTTTTTTATATAGTGAAATACAGTTTGTAAAAATATATATAAATAATCAAGTAAAGTATAGATACCCCAAAAAAACACGTAAGTAGTATTTTAAAATTAGTCTAAGAAAGTTGAAATCCAGAAGAGAGGGGGCCTCATTATGGTACTATCCTATTTAGACTCTAGGTCAATATCAGAGAGAAGATCTACCGGTATGTTTACGCACACAAGGAAATCTATCATGTATTTACTCTTTCAGCCAGTAGCACGTCATCAGTGCTTAGCACAGGAATACAGCAAACTATTTATCAACCTTGATTATTAGCCTGTATGTCCGGCTAAGCACTGATCAAAAGAACAATGGAGAGAGTGACAATGACTTACTGTAAGATCATGGACAATTAGCCTGAGGATCAGTAAACAGGATGCTAAGCGATAGTGTTGCACGACTGACAAACGCAATGGGTCAAATCCTATGTATAACCTCTTCATGATAAGCGGTGATTAATGACAATTTTGGGAAAACATTACCTTAACAGTCAATGTATTTTCAGAGTGCATACAGATGTTACTGGATTCAATAGATATCATTAGGCTACTGTGTGTGATCTGTTTCTACCAGTCATCAAATTGTATCACAACCTATTTTCACTTAACCATGAGAAGAATTTGATGAATCTCAATGCAATATTCTGGTCGTACGCTGTCATTACTCTGTTGTGAGGCAAGTTAAATGAATGACAGAGACATGAAAAAAGCTGACCCCTAGTGGACATGGAGCCATAATGCAGCTGTTATTGGGACTTGGCTACTCCATAGTGTGGCGCACAATTGGCCCAGCGTTGTCCGGGTTAGTGTTAGGCCTGGGTAGGCCGTGATTGTAAACAAGAATTTGTTCTTAACTGAATTGCCTAGTTAAATAATACATATATATTTTTTTAACATAATGGACTGGATGTTCAAAGGTCAATTTTCCATATTGTCTGGCCTGGTCATCGTTTGGGGTGTGTAGCATATTCTCCCATTTTAAAGGAGTGGGTGGCAGGGGTGAGGATTGAGAACGGTCGCTCACTCTCTTCAGTAACAGGACTTAGTTACAGACATGGAGTAGATCATGTTGGACCTAGTGTGATGTTATCAGCATTCTCTGGAAATAAAGAGAGAGAAAAACTCACTCTAAAGGCAATCGCAGTTAGCTCTTGAAACGAGACACCAAGACAATGACCGAGAGTGCTTGAGAGAAAAGAGAGAGATTTAGAGATTGTGGAAAAGTGGGAGTTGAATGAACTGAGTGAGTGAGCGGACATCTCTTGGCTCTCTCTCTCCCCTCAGTGTCTCAGGCCACCTGACCGTAGTGCTGCTAATTCCTTTCGCGTTTGACCATTTAACAGCGGTGGGTTCAGCTGCTCTGACTCAACCATTCCCTCCTCATTTTCTGACCTCGTCTGGAGTCAGGAGAGGGAAAACCGAGAAGCGAGGAGATTGACTCGATGGTGAAGGTCGCCGGCGGCAGCGTGTGTGTGTGCCCCCCTCTGTCCTTGCCGATGAGACGATGATGATTCCATCTACTTAATTAGTATGCCTTGGCAAAAGGGCTGGTGAGGACGGAGTGGCGCGAGAATGGAAGGAGGGAGGAAGGGGAGAGTCAGCTTTTGGCTAGCCGCTAATGAATCCAGAGTACTAAGTCATTCGGTCACCTAATGAGGTCTAATAAAAAGTGCTTGCTTAGCAGGGGCTACTTTCTCCACCCCTCCAACTCTACCTCATTGCATCTGCTGGGCTGAATCTTGTCCCATTTGGCTATCGGGTTACAGCCCAGTGCAGCCAAGTACTGCTCTACATTAGTGCCGTAGGAGAGCTGTGAAAGGGGAGTATCGTATGCTGTAATATGGAAATTCCTCTGTAATGCGTAGGCCTACGGTATTATGTGAGTACTTAATTCATTTAGCTGAGTAAAGTTTACTGCTCTGCCAGGAGGAGGAGGAAAGGGGGAATGTGGGCTGGGGGACAGGGGGTTAGTAGCGGGGGGGATCTGTAGCAGTGTTCCCTACAGGGTCAGACCATGGGATACAGTTTCACCTGTTCGGGGAACAAACCATTACCAGTGACCGCTGTGGGCCCCTGGCCAAAGGGCCCCCGCTAAGGTGGAACAGTGTGGGTATAAAGGCTACACATCTTTCTCTCTCTCTCTCTCTCCACCCTGACCTATCACACCACTGTGATTTGTGACTCCTGACACTTTAATTCATTGGAAAACATAAGTCAGGACCCGAGAGTTTAAGTAAGTCCATTAACACTATGCAGGAGTAATGCTATGTAATGTGATGCCAGGACAGCCACCTAGCTTGATCAAAAGAGAACGGCCAGTAATTTTGTTCATGGAGAATTATCCACTGAGACTGTGAATCACCATAACACTGTAATGGTTGATTTGGTGAGAATTAACACATTGCTTTCTAATTTACTGCTCAATTACCAACATTTGTCCAGTCACTTAAAATGTACAAATGTATCTATTTAGCAACAGAGATATGGAGTGCCTTGCCCTTTTATTGAAAGATTTGTATGGAAAGGGGAAAGGGAAATACTTAGTCAGTTGTACAACTGAATGCCTTCAAGTGAAATGTGTCTTCCGCATTTAACCCAACCCCTCTGAATCAGAGAGGTGCGGGGGGCTGCCTTAATCGACATCCACGTATTCGGTGTCCTGGGAACAGTGGTTTAACAGCCTTGCTCAGGGCAAAAGGATATTAAAACATTCTGATTCTTATACCTGACCTATAGTCTTCTCTGTGTTTCAAGAGATTAAGTAATTGATACATCACATTTGTAAATGTGTTGTACATATTATTTGATATATTCTTGCTACAGCCTCTCTGGCCAATATCCATAGAGATTTGTTATCCGATCAATTTCATTTTTATCCAACAAAGTGTCCATTGGAACTACTGTCAATGAATCATAACGCAGCTGCCGAGATATGGAAAATGGGGAGCCAACTTCGGACTTCAACACGTTCAAAACAAAAAAAAAGTTGTGAGGGAAAGCTGCTAAAATCATCTCACCAATTTGATACGCTGGGCTATATAGGACAAAATTATTAATTTGGGAAGTGGGCCTGCTAAATCTATCATTCCGTTATTCTAAGAGGAATTTAAAGAACATTTGCAGCCTGCAATTCGGAAGTGCGTTTTAGCAGTTGAACTTCAGTTTATCATCCATTTTGAGAAGGGGAAGAGTTACTATGTGTACTGTGTATTCAACTGGAAACGTTACACTGCCACCTTATGGACATTTGAATAACAGCAAGCACGGTGAACTTGTTAGAAATTAATGTGAATGATTGTGTATAATGCAATGCATCAAAATGTATTAACTGTCCTTGGAGGAATTTGCTATATTGTCATTTTAGATTGAAAATAATACAGTAATTCTACAATACTGGCATGATGGGAGTCACACATTTTTCATATTTTTAATGTTTAATGTGGAAGCTATGATGACTGCAATCCATGCCATGTGCCCAAGGCCACACCTCAGAGTTGTGGGTAATTTAAGACAGACTTTCCCCTATGTCTCTTCAATCTCCACCATGACTAAGTCCACTGTAGACGCTCAGTTGTAGAACTTGTCTGGAGAAGACATTTACATTTTAGTCATTTAGCAGACACTTTCATTCAAAGTGACTTAGAGTGGAAGATGCCCTTCTGGAGTCAATAGTATGGCTCTTACTATTTCTTCCTCCTCTCTCATACACCTTGCCCCCATCCTTCTAGATTTAGTCTTGCCAAAGTCATGGATCTGTAGGTTGTATCACACAATGTCGATGGTAAGAGACAACCAGGCTTGCTTTTGTGGGGCAGTGTGTGTCAGGGTCTTTTGTCAATTGTTTCTTGACTGATCCACAACCACACGTTTCATGTAGATTTGTAGAGATTGTTCTAAAAAAGCTTTGATGCCGGTCCACTCCAGACAGACAGTGAAGCTGACTGTGGGGTTTGGTGGTCTGCTGTGTGGGGTCTGGCCAGTGGGCAGTACCAGCAGGAGAGAGTCACAGGATATCCAGACGCCTTGGAGGTCCTGATTTTTACTGTCCGAAAGGGAGAGACAGGGGGTAGACAGAGAAAGAAAGGCTGGGAATTAATAAAAGTCTGCCTGGTGCCTATGCAAAACCACACAAAGCCTGCTGGTTCATATGTGGTAGAGTCTATAGCGTAACAGCCAGTAGAGGTTATATGAGAAGAACTAGTGGTGGGGCTGCGACACACAGAGAAACTGAGTGCCTCATGACTCCTACTCTGTCTCGGTCTGTGTACTGCTGCGTTTGTACACTAGAGGGAGGCCTATATCCTAAACTGAGACAACTTGCTAGTTCTTGCCTCTCTCCCTCTCTCCCAGCCCCTCCCCCTCCCCCTCCTGGCCACCTGCCTTATGACAAAAAAAATATTTGTGAGGCCTGTTTGTAAGTGTGTGAGTGTATGCATGTGGGTCTGTGTGTGAGAGACGTAATGCATCCACGTGCGTGTGTGTTTGAGTCACCTCGGTTTAATCTACAGGACCAGTGAGAGAGGTTCTGGCTTTTACCAGCCCGTAAAACAGCATTAGAAACTTCTGGGATTTGTTGTGAGCAGCATGGGGGGGAAACTGGGTCCATGAGGTGAACTGGCTGACCACTACATGAATCATCCAATAGTGTGATAAATATACATTTTGAGGGAAAGCGGGTGTGCTGACACCAACAAAAGCCCAGTAAACGAGTATCAAAAGTCACAAGCAGGATTAGAGTCAAAGGCTAATAGTTTCACTTTCATTTGGGAGATTTTAAGGATCCAAACAGGGATGTATAAGTTAACATTGGCATATATGGTTGTCTTGTCTATTGTTCACCATTGATAAATGGTTTTACGCACAGTCATAAAACTGTCCCATAACTCTAGGATATTCATGGTTCCGTCCTTGGCCTGAGTGTAAAGTGTGGGTCTCACCAGACAGCAAGATAAGTGAGAAGTCTGGTCCCAGGTCTCAACCATAACAATTACATTGTACACTAACACTGTGTGTTACCATGTAACGAGTTAGTCCAGACCCCCAACAGCTCCATGACACTACTCTGTTAAAACAAAACTTCTGATTGGCCAGGCAGCTATCTCAGTGCTATATCACTCTGTTTACTAATGTCATGGTACGGAGAGGAGTTTATAATAAGCGATTGCTCATCTCAACATTACGACGTGTTGAGAACCAAGGTGAAAAATAACACTTTTATTGCCCCTCGCATTGTCTTGCTCTCCATCCTGCCCTAACAAATGTCCAGTAGAGAGAGAGAGAGAGAGAGAGAGAGAGAGAGAGAGAGAGAGAGAGAGAGAGAGAGAGAGAGAGAGAGAGAGAGAGAGAGAGAGTGAGTGAGTATGTTAAGAAGAGTATATGGGGTTGTGGGGGGGTGGGAGTTGTATAGGAATTGGTGAGGGGTAGGGGCTTAATCTTGATCGTTTAAATGCAGAGGTGCAGCTGTGTCTGATAAACACACATGAATCAGTTGTGGGGTGGACACTGGTGTTGCCACAGTGACAATCAAGGAGGAAGGTTAAAGAACAAGATCATGTTTTGTTCTTTATTAGATATTAATCAGTGGCCATGAAGGTCAGACAGAAAGACATCCCTGCCTAGAAAGACTGTTAGGGACAGTTAGAAAATTACTGGGGTGAGTGGTCCAAAGTAGGGGAGGGTTGTTTTTATTTTTTTTGCTTTGATTTTTTATTGTACACAGGGGAGGGTTGTGCATTTTTTTCTATTGTTTATATTCACTCTTTTGTAGGTTTTACCCTATCACCACAAAAGGTGAATTTGTCTCACAGTATCTGTTAGAGAGCAGACTGAACCAGGTTTTCCTCTAGGATTTTGCCCGTGCTTACAGCTCTATTCCATTTCTTTTTATCCTGAAATACTCCCTAGTCATTGCCGATGATAAGCATGCACCATGCACAAAAGAATGAGGAGTGGTATTCAGTGATGTGTTGTATTGGATTTGTCCCAAACATAATGCTTTGTATTCAGGACAAAAAGTGCATTTCTTTGCCACATTTTTTGCAGTATTACTTAAGTGCCTTGTTGCAAACAGGATGCATGTTTTGAATTATTTTTATTCAGCACAGGCTTCCTTCTTTTCACTCTGTCATTTAACTTAATATAGTGGAGAGACTACAATATTGTTGATCCATCCTCAGTTCTCATATCACAACCATTTTAAACTCTGTAACTGTTTTAAAATCACCATTGGCCTTATGGTGAAATCCCTGTCAGTTTCCTTCCTCTCCGGCAACTGAGTTAGGCATCCTTCCTATCTTTGTAGTGACTTGGTGTATTAATACACCATCCAAAGCCTAATTAATAATTTCACCATACTCAAATGGATATTCAGAATCTGCTTTTTTTATCTGCCAATCAGTGCCTTTCTTTGTGAGGCATTGAAAAATGCCCCTGATCTTTGTGGTTGAAGCTGTGCTTGATATTCACTACTCGATTGAGGGACCTTACAGATAATTGTATGTGTGGGGTACGGAGAAGGGGTAGTTACTCAAAAATCAAGTTAAGCAAAGGGGTTGAATACTTTTTGACTAAAGACATTTCAGCTTTAAATGTTTTATTAATTTCTAAAATGTTCTACAAACTAAATTCCACTTTGACATTTTGGGGTTTTGTGTGTAGGTCAGTAACCACGTTACCATACAACCATTTCATGCAAATGAATTACCCTACACATGATGGGCTGATAGAAATATGAAATGTTGTACAATTTTATAAATGCCGACAGACAATTTGTTCTTTCGACAGGGTGGGATCTTTTTGTGTCGGTAAAATTGTTGACTTCCGGCGCCGACAGAGATGGCCGCCTCGCTTCGCGTTCCTAGGAAACTATGCAGTTTTTTTTTTTTTTTTTTACGTGTTATTTCTTACATTAGTACCCCAGGTCATCTTAGGTTTCATTACATACAGTCGAGAAGAACTACTGAATATAAGATCAGCGTCAACTCACCATCAGTTCGACCAAGAATATGTTTTTCGCGATGCGGATCCTGTGTTCTGCCTTACAAACAGGACAACGGAGTGGATTCCATGCAGCGACCCAAAAAAACAACTCCGCAAAAGAGGGAAACGAGGCGGTCTTCTGGTCAGACTCCAGAGACGGGCACACCGTGCACCACTCCCTAGCATTCTTCTTGCCAATGTCCAGTCTCTTGACAACAAGGTTGATGAAATCCGAGCAAGAGTAGCATTCCAGAGGGACATCAGAGACTGTAACGTTCTTTGTTTCACGGAAACATGGCTCACTGGAGAGACGCTATCCGAGGCGGTGCAGCCAACGGGTTTCTCCACGCATCGCGCCGACAGAAACAAACATCTTTCTGGTAAGAAGAGGGGCGGGGGCGTATGCCTTATGACTAACGCGACATGGTGTGATGAAAGAAACATACAGGAACTCAAATCCTTCTGTTCACCTGATTTAGAACTCCTCACAATCAAATGTAGACCGCATTATCTACCAAGAGAATTCTCTTCGATTATAATCACAGCCGTATATATCCCCCCCCACCCCAAGCAGACACATCGATGGCTCTGAACAAACTTTATTTAACTCTCTGCAAACTGGAAACGATTTATCCGGAGGCTGCATTCATTGTAGCTGGGGATTTTAACAAGGCTAATCTGAAAACAAGACTCCCTAAATTTTATCAGCATATCGATTGCGCAACCAGGAGTGGAAAGACCTTGGATCATTGTTACTCTAACTTCCGCGATGCATGTAAGGCCCTGCCCCGCCCCCCTTTTGGAAAAGCTGACCACGACTCCATTTTGTTGATCCCTGCCTACAGACAGAAACTAAAACAAGAGGCTCCCACGCTGAGGTCTGTTCAACGCTGGTCTGACCAAGCTGACTCCACACTCAAGACTGCTTCCATCACGTGGACTGGGAGATGTTTCGTATTGCGTCAGATAACAACATTGACGAATACGCTGATTCGGTGTGCGAGTTCATTAGAACGTGTGTTGAAGATGTCGTTCCCATAGCAACGATTAAAACATTCCCTAACCAGAAACCGTGGATTGATGGCAGCATTCGTGTGAAACTGTAAGCGCGAACCACTGCTTTTAATCAGGGCAAGGTGTCTGGTAACATGACTGAATACAAACAGTGCAGCTATTCCCTCCGCAAGGCTATTAAACAAGCTAAGCGTCAGTACAGAGACAAAGTAGAATCTCAATTCAACGGCTCAGACACAAGAGGCATGTGGCAGGGTCTACAGTCAATCACGGACTACAGGAAGAAATCCAGCCCAGTCACGGACCAGGATGTCTTGCTCCCAGGCAGACTAAATAACTTTTTTTGCCCGCTTTGAGGACAATACAGTGCCACTGACACGGCCTGCAATGAAAGCATGCGGTCTCTCCTTCACTGCAGCCGAGGTGAGTAAGACATTTAAACGTGTTAACCCTCGCAAGGCTGCAGGCCCAGACGGCATCCCCAGCCGCGCCCTCAGAGCATGCGCAGACCAGCTGGCCGGTGTGTTTACGGACATATTCAATCAATCCCTATACCAGTCTGCTGTTCCCACATGCTTCAAGAGGGCCACCATTGTTCCTGTTCCCAAGAAAGCTAAGGTAACTGAGCTAAACGACTACCGCCGCGTAGCACTCACATCCGTCATCATGAAGTGCTTTGAGAGACTAGTCAAGGACCATATCACCTCCACCCTACCTGACACCCTAGACCCACTCCAATTTGCTTACCGCCCAATAGGTCCACAGACGATGCAATCTCAACCACACTGCACACTGCCCTAACCCATCTGGACAAGAGGAATACCTATGTGAGGGTGCTGTTCATCGACTACAGCTCGGCATTCAACACAATAGTACCCTCCAAGCTCGTCATCAAGCTCGAGACCCTGGGTCTCGACCCCGCCCTGTGCAACTGGGTACTGGACTTCCTGACGGGCCGCCCCCAGGTGGTGAGGGTAGGCAACAACATCTCCTCCCCGCTGATCCTCAACACTGGGGCCCCACAAGGGTGCGTTCTGAGCCCTCTCCTGTACTCCCTGTTCACCCACGACTGCGTGGCCATGCACGCCTCCAACTCAATCATCAAGTTTGCGGACGACACAACAGTGGTTGGCTTGATTACCAACAACGACGAGACGGCCTACAGGGAGGAGGTGAGGGCCCTCGGAGTGTGGTGTCAGGAAAATACCCTCACACTCAACACTCACAGTCAACAAAACTAAGGAGATGATTGTGGACTTCAGGAAACAGCAGAGGGAACACCCCCCTATCCACATCGATGGAACAGTAGTGGAGAGGGTAGCAAGTTTTAAGTTCCTCGGCATACACATCACAGACAAACTGAATTGGTCCACTCACACAGACAGCATCGTGAAGAAGGCGCAGCAGCGCCTCTTCAACCTCAGGAGGCTGAAGAAATTCGGCTTGTCACCAAAAGCACTCACAAACTTCTACAGATGCACAATCGAGAGCATCCTGGCGGGCTGTATCGCCGCCTGGTATGGCAACTGCTCCGCCCTCAACCG
This sequence comes from Oncorhynchus tshawytscha, assembly GCF_018296145.1. NCBI lineage: Eukaryota > Metazoa > Chordata > Actinopteri > Salmoniformes > Salmonidae > Oncorhynchus > Oncorhynchus tshawytscha. The sequence goes on from NW_024609833.1 coordinate 87,557, forward strand.
TAAGGCTCTCCAGAGGGTAGTGAGGTCTGCACAACGCATCACCGGGGGCAAACTACCTGCCCTCCAGGACACCTACACCACCCCATGTTACAGGAAGGCCATAAAGATCATCAAGGACATCAACCACCCGAGCCACTGCCTGTTCACCCCGCTATCATCCAGAAGGCGAGGTCAGTACAGGTGCATCAAAGCTGGGACCGAGAGACTGAAAAACAGCTTCTATCTCAAGGCCATCAGACTGTTAAACAGCCACCACTAACATTGAGTGGCTGCTGCCAACACACTGACACTGACACTGACTCAACTCCAGCCACTTTAATAATGGGAATTGATGGGAAATGATGTAAATATATCACTAGCCACTTTAAACAATGCTACCTTATATAATGTTTACATACCCTACATTATTCATCTCATATGCATACGTATATACTGTACTCTATATCATCGACTGCATCCTTATGTAATACATGTATCACTAGCCACTTTAACTATGCCACTTTGTTTACATACTCATCTCATATGTATATACTGTACTTGATATCAGCTACTGTATCTTGCCTATGCTGCTCTGTACCATCACTCATTCATATATCCTTATGTACATATTCTTTATCCCCTTACACTGTGTATAAGACAGTAGTTTTGGAATTGTTAGTTAGATTACTTGTTGGTTATTACTGCATTGTCGGAACTAGAAGCACAAGCATTTCGCTACACTTGCATTAACATCTGCTAACCATGTGTATGTGACAAATAAAATTTGATTTGATTTGATTTGAAATTCATTATGGGAGAAAGGGCGGTAGAAACACCTTTATGCACAAATATTGATATAATAACCATCATATTGAAGTATACTTGGACTCACGCAAAGATATGTTGTGTGCACCTCCCACTACAACTCGGGAAAATATGCTGTATATTATGGTTACAGATTAAATAAATTATGATGAACTTCACAGGGTGGTCAATGTGCAAGGTGATGAGCTTGATTATCCTTTCCAATAAATATTCAGGGTCTTATTCTGGTGACATTATGATTGAATACAAATATGCTTGCTCTTATCCATAATAATCTCATCATGTAGATTAGCCTAATGTACCTGCACAGCCTACCCGCACTGTATCTGTGCCCTTTTGGCTAGAGCGCATGTGCCAAGACAAGAGTAGGCAACATTTGATAATTAACGCAACAGTTGTGACAAATTGCCCTTGGGGCAATTTACCCCAATAGAAGATTATGCCATAGGGTTTCACAGAAGTGTCCCTATTTTTGTGCTTAGGGTCGTTGTCCTGTTGAGGGTGAACCTTAAATCAAATGTTATTGGTCACATACAGTGCCTTGCGAATGTATTCATTCCACTTGGCATTTTTCCTATTTTGTTGGCTTACAACCTGCCAGCAGCATACCACCCTGCATACCACTGCTGGCTTGCTTCTGAAGCTAAGCAGGGTTGGTCCTGGTCAGTTCCTGGATGGGAGACCAGTGGTGTTGGAGGGCTGGTAGGAGGCACTCTTTCCTCTGGTCTAAAAACATATCCCAGTGATTGGGGACACTGCCCTGTGTAGGGTGCCGTCTTTCGAATGGGATGTTAGGTGTCCTGACTCTGAGGTCATTAAAGATCCCATGGCATTTATTGTAAGAGTAGTGGTGTTAACCCAAGTGTCCTGGCTAAATTCCCAATCTGGCCCTCAAACCATCACGGTAATAATCCCCAGTTTACAATTGGCTCATTCTCCCCTGTAACAATTCCCCAGGTTGTTGCTGCAAATGAGAACTTGTTCTCAGTCAACTTACCTGGTAAAATAATGGATAAAATTGATGTTTTTTTGTGGGTTTGTATCATTTGATTTACACAACATGCCTTTGAAGATGCAAAACATGCCTTTGAAGATGCGAAATCTTTTTTTTTTGCAAAAAAAACAAAAAACAAGACAAGACAAAAAAAGTGAAAACTTGAGCGTGCATAACTATTCACCCCACCAAAGTCAATACTTTGTAGAGCCACTTTTTTTACAGCAATTACAGCTGCAAGTCTCTTGGGGTATGTCTCGATAAGCTTGGCACATCTAGCCACTGGGATTTTTGCCCATTCTTCAAGGCAAAACTGCCCCAGCTCCTTCAAGTTTGATGGGTTCCGCTGGTGTGCAGCAATCTTTAAGTCATACCACAGATACTCAATTGGATTGAGATCTGGGTTTTGACTAGGCCATTCCAAGACATTTAAATGTTTCCCCTTAAACCCCTCGAGTGTTGCTTTAGCAGCATGCTTAGGGTCATTGTCCTGCTGGAAGGTGAACCTCCGTCCCAGTCTCAAATCTCTGGAAGACTGAAACAGGTTTCCCTCAAGAATTTCCCTGTATTTAGAGCCATCCATTATTCCTTCAATTCGGACCAGTTTCCCAGTCCCTGCTGATGAAAAACATCCCCACTGCATGATGCTGCCACCACCAAGCTTCATTGTGGGGATGGTATTCTCGGGGTGATGAGAGGTGTTGGGTTTGCGCCAGACATAGCATTTTCCTTGATAGACAAAAAGCTCAATTTTAGTCCCATATGACCAGAGTTCCTTCTTCCATATGTTTGGGGAGTCTCCCAGATGCCTTTTGGCGAACACCAAACGTGTTTGCTTATTTTGTTCTTTAAGCAATGGCTTTTTTCTGGCCTCTCTTCCATAAAGCCCAGCTCTGTGGAGAGTACAGCTTAAAGTGGTACTATGGACAGATACTCCAATCTCCACTGTGGAGCTTTGCAGCTCCTCAGGGTTGTCTTTGGTCTCTTTGTTGCCTCTGATTAGTGCCCTCCTTGACTGGTCCGTGAGTTTTGGTGGGTGGCCCTCTCTTGGCAACTTTGTCCCTGACCTGTTTGGAGAGCTCCTTGGTCATCATGGTGCCGCTTGCTTGGTGGTGCCCCTTGCTTAGTGGTGTTGCAGACTCTGGGACCTTTCAGAACAGGTGTATATATACTGGGATTATGTGACAGATCATGTAACACTTAGTTAAATAATGTCCACCTGTGTGCAATCTAATTGTGTGACTTCTGAAGGTAGTAATTGGTTGCACCAGATCTTAATTAGGGGCTTCATAGCAAAGGGGGTGAATTACATATGCACGCACCACTTTTCCATTTTTTATTTCTTCTAAAAAAAATTAACACTTTTTTTTTCTTCTTTTCACTTCACCAATTTGAACTATTTTGTGTATGTCCATTACATGAAATCCAAATAAAAATATATTTAAATTACAGGTTGTATTGCAGCAAAATAGGAAAAACGCCAAGGGGGATGAATACTTTTGCAAGGCACTGTACACGTCATTAATATATGTTATTGCGGGTGTAGCGAAATGCTTGTGCTTCTAGCTCTGACAGTGCAGTAATATCTAACAAGTAATATCTAACAAATTGCACAACATATACCCAATACACACAAATCTAAGTAAGAATGAATTAAGACTATAAACATATGGACGAGCGATGTCAGAACGGAACGGACTAAGATACAGTAGAATAGTATAGAAAACATTATATCCATATAAGATGAGTAATAACCACTATTAAAATGTGTCAAAAGCTGGCTAATGTGTGAACAGAAGATCCATTTTTGTGTGTGTCTCTGTAATGTGTCTGTATGTAATTGTATATGTATTTATGTAAAAATTATGGACCACAATGGAAATAAGTCTCCAAATGTATTGTGCAATCTCCGTCACTAAAAATCTTTGTATTGTGTGTATATATGCATATTTTTCTTGCTGACAAATGAAATCAATCAAAAAAAACTGTGCAGCGGTCATTTGATGAATGGGAAACAGACATATGTTCCAAAACACCAAAACGTTTAATGACATTCAGAGATTGTCAAGCCAAGCCTTCGATAGTGGGTAGGCCTACAAGGTAGGTAGAAATGTATTTTCGAGTTTGTCGAGTTTGACATAGTCTGTGTATTGTGGTGTTGAAAACGCAAACCGTGATAATGAAGTCGGTATGCATTGTTTACTGGTAGTGTTGGCACAGAAACCTGTTGGTGGAAAATTGGTTGCATACTATATATTTATATTTGGTTGCATATTGTATATTTAATATAATTAGAAATATTATAAAATCTGATTTCCCTCGAGCTGATCATTGTCTGCAGCCGGCTCTGATTGTAATGCAGGCCTGACGAAACAGGCAGGGAGAGTGAGCTCCTCCGTGGTGTTCAGCAAACCCTCAACCTTCTGGCCCGTAGCCCTGCGTGGCATCAACTGTGCCACAAAAGCATGCTGAAGTGACGAAGTCGATATCAACGTTTATAAATACAGGGCCTTTACAGATGTTTTTATTTGTGGTCGTAAACATTATTTAGAGTTAATTCTATGATGGGAAGGGTGTGCAATTTTTCTTAAAAAATGTTTAACGGTCCCTTAGAGTAACATAAAGACAGGCCCTCAGAAGAGATCAGAGGATGTATGTATCAAATGTCTCATCGTAGGAGTGCTGATATAAGATCCAGCCCCCCCTGTCCATGTAATATTATGAATTGGGATCAGCACTCCTACTCTGAGGTGCTTGATACGTATGGCCCCAGGTCATATAGCATAGGCTACTGGTGTACTGCCAGTGATAGGAGGTGAGCACACATAGGAGGTGTATTCGGGAAAGAATTCACATCCCTTTACTTTCTCCACATGTTGTTATGTTACAGCCTTATTCTGAAATTGATAAAAAATATATACATAAATCCTCAATCTAAACACAATACCCCACAATAACAAAGCAAAATATATTTTTTCAAATAAAAAAAACAAAATACCTTATTTAAATAAGTATTCAGACCCTTTGCAATGAGACTCACAATTTAATGAGATGTTTCTACAACTTGATTGGGGTCCACCTGTGGCAAATTCAATTGATTGGACTCAAGTCCTTCTGTTCACCCGACTTAGAATTCCTCACAATCAAATGTCGACCGCATTATCTACCAATTATCTTCTCTTCGATTATAATCACAGCCGCAAATATTCCCCCCCCAAGCAGACACATCGATGGCCCTGAACAAACTTTATTTAACTCTATGTAAACTGGAAACCACATATCCTGAGGCTGCATTCATTGTAGCTGGGGATTCTAACAATGCTAATCTGAAAACAAGACTCCCTAAATTCTATCAGCATATTGATTGTGCTACCAGTGCTGGTAAAACCCTGGATCATTGTTATTCTAACTTCTGCGACGCATATAAGGCTCTCCCCCGCCCTCCTTTCAGAAAAGCTGACCACGACTCCATTTTGTTGCTTCCAGCCTATAGACATAAACTAAAACAGGAAGCTCCCGCTCTCAGGTCTGTTCAACGCTGGTCCGACCAATCTGATTCCACGCTTCAAGATTGCTTCGATCACGTGGATTGGGATATGTTCCGCATTGCGTCAAACAACAACATTGACGAATACGCTGATTCGGTGAGCGAGTTCATTAGCAAGTGCATTTGCGATGTCATACCCACAGCAACTATTAAAACATTCCCAAACCAGAAACCGTGGATTGATGGCAGCATTCGCGCGAAACTGAAAGTGTGAAACATTGCTTTTAACCAGGGCAAGATGACCGGAAACATGACCCAATACAAACAGTGTAGCTATTCCCTCCGCAAGGCAATCAAACAAGCTAAGCGTCAGTATAGAGACAAAGTAAAGTCGCAATTCAATGGCTCAGACACAAGAGGTATGTGGCAGGGTTTACAGTCAATCACAGATTACAAAAAGAAAACCAGCCCCGTCACGGACCAGGATGTCTTGCTCCCAGACAGACTAAACTTCTTTGCTCGCTTTGAGGACAATACAGTGCCACTGACACGGCTCGCTACAAAAACCTGCGGATTCTCCTTCACTGCAGCCGACGTGAGTAAAACATTTAAACGTGTTAACCCTCGCAAGGCTGCAGGCCCAGATGGCATCCCCAGCCGCGTCCTCAGAGCATGCGCAGACCAGCTGACTGGTGTGTTTACGGACATATTCAATCAATCCTTATCCCAGTCTGCTGTTCTCACATGCTTCAAGAGGGCCACCATTGTCTCTGTTCCCAAGAAAGCTAAGGTAACTGAGCTAAAAGACTACCGCCCCGTAGCACTCACTTCCGTCATCTTGAAGTGCTTTGAGAGTCTAGTCAAGGACCATATCACCTCCACCCTACCTGACACCCTAGACCCACTCCAATTTGCTTACCGCCCCAATGGATCCACAGACGATCGCAACCTCACTGCCCTAACCCATCTGGACAAGGGGAATAGGTAACAACATCTCCACCCCGCTGATCCTCAACACTTGGGCCCCACAAGGGTGTGTTCTGAGCCCTCTCCTGTACTCCCTGCTCACCCACGACTGCGTGGCCATGCACGCCTCCAACTCAATCATCAAGTTTGCAGACGACACTACAGTGGTAGGCTTGATTACCAACAATGACGAGACGGCCTACAGGGTTAGGTGAGGGCCCTCGGTGTGGTGTCAGGAAAATAACCTCACACTCAACGTCAACAAAACAAAGGAGATGATCGTGGACTTCAGAAAACAGCAGAGGGAGCACCCCCTATCCACATCGACGGGACAGTAGTGGAGAGGGTAGAACGTTTTAAGTTCCTCGGCGTACACATCACAGACAAACTGAATTGGTCCACCCACAAAGAGAGCGTGGTGAAGGCGCAGCAGTGCCTCTTCAACCTCAGGAGGCTGAAGAAATTTGGCTTGTCACCAAAAGCTGTATCACCGCCTGGTACGTAAATTGCTCCGCCCACAACCGCAAGGCTCTCCAGAGGGTAGTGAGGTCTGCACAATGCATCACCGGGGGCAAACTACCTGCCCTCCAGGACACCTACACCACCCGATGTCACAGGAAGGCCATAAAGACCATCAAGGACAACAACCACCAGAGCCACTGCCTGTTCACCCCGCTATCATCCAGAATGCGAGGTCAGTACAGGTGCTTCAAAGCAGGGACCGAGATACTGAATAACAGCTTCTATCTCAAGGCAATCAGACTGTTAAACAGCCACCACTAACATTGAGTGGCTGCTGCCATACATGTAAAAAAAAATATCCCTAGCCACTTTAAAACAATGCCACTTAATATAATGTTTACATACCCTACAATACTCATCTCAAATGTATATACTGTACTCAATACCATATACTGCATCTTGCCTATACCGTTCTGTACCATCACTCATTCATATATTTTTATGTACATATTCTTCCTCCCTTTACACTTGTGTGTATAAGGTAACTGTTGTGAAATTGTTAGGTAAGATTACTCGTTGGCTATTACTGCATTGCCGGAACTAGAAGCACAAGCATTTTGCTACACTCGCATTAACATCTGCTAACCATGTGTATGTGACAAATAAAATTTGATTTTGATTTGGAAAGGCACACACGTGTCTATATAAGGTCCCACAGTTGACAGTGTATGTCAGTCGAAAACCAAGCCATAAGGTCGAAGTAAATGTCCGTAGAGCTCTGAGACAGGATTGTGTCGAGGCACAGATCCGGGGAAGGGTACCAAAACATGTATCCAGCATTGAAGGTCCCCAACAACACAGTTTCCAGTGGCCTCCATCATTTTTAAATGGAATAAGTTTTTAACCACCAAGACTCTTCCTAGAGCTGGCTGCCTGGACAAACAGAGCAAATGGGGTAGAAGGGCCTTGGTCAGGGAGGTGACCAAGAACCCGATCTTTCGTCTGTGGAGATGGGAGAACCTTCAGGAAGGACAACCATCTATGCAGCAACCATCTACCAAACAGGCCTTTATGGTAGAGTGGCTAGGCGGAAGCCATTCCTCAGTAAAAGACACGACAGCTTGCTTGGAGTTTGCCAAAAGCCCCCTAAAGGACTCCCAGACCATGAGAAACAAGATTCTCTTGTCTGATAAAACCAAGATTGAAATCTTTGGGCTGAATGCCAAGCGTCACGTCTGGAGGAAGCCTGGCACCATCCCTACGATGAAGCATGGTGGTGACTGGGAAAGGGAAAGATGAGCAGAGCAAAGTACAGAGAGATCTGATGAAAATCTCCTCCAGAGCGCTCAGGACCTCAGACTGGGGCAAAGTTTCACCTTCCAACAGGACAATGACCCTAAGCACACAGCCAAGACACAGCAGGACTGGCTTCACGATAAGTTGCTGTATGTCCTTGAGTGGCCCAGACAGAGCCCAGACTTGAACCCGATCAAAAATCTCTGGAGAGAACTGAAAATAGCTGTGCAGCGATGGTCCTCATCCAACCTGACAGAGCTTGAGAGGATCTGCAGAGAAGAATGGGAGAAACACCCCAAATACAAGTGTGCCAAGCATGTAGCATCATGTAGCGAAAACTCAAGGCTGGAATTGCTGCCAAAGGTGCTTCAACAAAGTACTGATTAAAGGGTCTGAATACTTACGTAAATGTATTTAATAATATTTCAGTTTTTTTATTGTAATAAATTAGCAAAAAAAAAGGAAACCTGTTTTTGCTTTCTTTTGTTCTCCCACTTAAAAAGATGAGAGAGGCCTGTAAATGTTCATCGTAGGTACACTTCAACGATGACAGTCAAAATGAGAAAAAAAAATCCAGAAAATCACATTGTAGGATTTTTAATGAATTTATTTGCAAATTATGGTGGAAAATAAGTATTTGGTCACCTACAAACAAGCAAGATTTCTGGCTCTCACAGACCTGTAACTTCTACTTTAAGAGGCTCCTCTGTCCTCCACTCATTACCTGTATTAATGGCACCTGCTTGAACTTGTTATCTGTAAAAAAAGACACCTGTCCACAACCTCAAACAGTCACACCACAAACTCCACTATGGCCAAGACCAAAGAGCTGTCAAAGGACACCAGAAACAAAATTGTAGACCTGCACCAGGCTGGGAAGACTGAATCTACAATAGGTAAGCAGCTTGGTTTGAAGAAATCAACTGTGGGAGCAATTATTAGGAAATGGAAGACATACAAGACCACTGATAATCTCCCTCGATCTGGGGCTCCACGCAAGATCTCACCCCGTGGGGTCAAAATGATCACAAGAACGGTGAGCAAAAATCCCAGAACCACACGGGGGGACCTAGTGAATGACATGCAGAGAGCTGAGACCAAAGTAACAAAGCCTACCATCAGTAACACACTACGCCGCCAGGGACTCAAATCCTGCAGTGCCAAACGTGTCTCCCTGCTTAAGCCAGTACATGTCCAGGCCCGTCTGAAGTTTGCTAGAGAGCATTTGGATGATCCAGAAGAAGATTGGGAGAATGTCATATGGTCAGAGGAAATCAAAATAGAACCTTTTGGTAAAAAGTCAACTCGTTGTGTTTGGAGGACAAAGAATGCTGAGTTGCATCCAAAGAACACCATACCTACTGTGAAGCATGGGGGTGGAAACATCATACTTCTGGGCTGTTTTTCTGCAAAGGGACCAGGACGACTGATCCGTGTAAAGGAAAGAATGAATGGGGCCATGTATCGTGAGATTTTGAGTGAAAACCTCCTTCCATCAGCAAGGGCATTGAAGATGAAACGTGGCTGGGTCTTTTAGCATGACAATGATCCCAAACACACCGCCCGGGCAACGAAAGGAGTGGCTTCGTAAGAAGCATTTCAAGGTCCTGGAGTGGCCTAGCCAGTCTCCAGATCTCAACCCCATAGAAAATCTTTGGAGGGAGTTGAAAGTCTGTGTTGCCCAGCAACAGCCCCAAAACATTACTGCTCTAGAGGAGATCTGCATGGAGGAATGGGCCAAAATACCAGTGTGTGAAAACCTTGTGAAGACTTACAGAAAATGTTTGACCTCTGTCATTGCCAACAAAGGGTATATAACAAAGTATTGAGATACACTTTTGTTATTGACCAAATACTTATATTCCACCATAATTTGCAAATAAATTCATTAAAAATCCTACAATGTGATTTTCTGGATTTTTTTCTTCTCATTTTGTCTGTCATAGTTGAAGTGTACCTATGATGAAAATTACGGGCCTCTCTCATCTTTTTTAAGTGGGAGAACTTGCACAATTGGTGGCTGACTAAATACTTTTCTGCCACACTGTAGGTATTTCTCTTGTCCAGATGGACCTATTGGGGCGGTATGCCAATTGAAGTGGGTCTAGGGTGGCAGGTAAGGTGATATGATGCTTGTTAACTAGTCTCTCCAAGCACTTCATGATGACTTAAGTGTGTGCTATGGGGCAATAGTCATTTAGTTAAGTTACCTTTAACTTCCTGGGTACAGGGACAATGTTGGCCATCTTGAAGCATGTTGAGACAGCAGACTGGGATAGGGAGAGATTGCGTATGTCCGTAAACACACCAGCCATCTGGTCTGCGCATGCTCTGAGGGCGCGGCTAGGGATGCCATCTGGGCCGAGCAGCCTTGAGAGGGTTAACATGTTTAAATGTCTTACTCACGTCGGCCACGGTGAAGGAGAGAGAGAGCCCACAGTCCTTGGTAGCGGGCTGCACTGTATTATCCTCAAAGCAGGCAAAGAAGGTGTTAAGTTTGTCTGGAAGCAAGACGTACTAGGTGTCCGTGATGTGGCTGGTTTTCTTTTTGTAGAGCGTGATTGTCTGTAGACCTTTCCACATACGTCTTGTGTCTGAGCCATTGAATTGCGACTCCACTTTGTCCCTATACTGACATTTTGCTTGTTTGATTGCCTTGCGGAGGGAATAATTACACTGTTTATATTCCGCCATTTTCCCCGTCATCTTTCCATGGTTAAATGCGGTGGTTTGCGCTTTCAGTTTTGCGCGAATGCCGTCATCTAGCCACGTTTTCTGGTTATGGTAAGTTTTATTTGTCACAACATCTCCTATTCACTTCCTTAACCTCTCTGCGAACCGAACCCGTTAGCGGGATTAAATTCGACAACATACAGTGATCGCTACATTTATAGTCATATTAAACATTCATGAAAATACAAGTGTCTCACATGTTTCGAAAGCCTAGAATCTTGCTCATCCAACTGCGTTGTCAGATTTAAAAAAGGATTTACAGCGAAAGAATACGATGCAATTATCTGAGGATAGAGCCCCATAAAAAACTATTTCAACCAGCACAGGTGTAACAAAATCACAAATTGCAATAAAATGAATAGTTTACCTTTGACGATCTTCCTCTGTTTGCAATCCCAATGCTCATTGTTACACAATGAATTGTCTTTTGTTTGATAAAATCCATTTTTATAGCCTAACACGAAACATTTTGTGAACCGCTTGTGTCTTGAATTCCTTCTCATTCAATTTTCGACGACACATTCGATGTAAATACACACACTAAACGTGACTTTTCCAGTCATGTTTGGTTTCATTGCAATCAACTGGTTTGTTTGTAACAACTGGTTTGTTTGTGTTTGTAACACAACCAAATGTGATGGGTCATTTCGCGGGACGTATTGACTGAAAGAAACCGATTTGAAGACAACAAGTAATGACATCATTGTGCACCAATGATATGACCTCTGTTTCGTTGATTGACTGTATTTTAACCCAATTACCACTGATTGTATTGAAATCTAGCTGGGTAGATAGCCAATGAGCTGAGGTAAACAGCAATATGTAATGGTTATGTGTTGGAAGACCAACCCATGTGGTAAACTCCGGCGTAAAGAGGGTCATTCGCCATTGAAGATTCATTCTGGAAGGAACGCATGTTACACACAGCACTTTTTTGGTAAAGCGCATCTTCAGCTGTTTATATATCAATCAGTATGGCGACTAAGTCAGGGAAAGCTAAATCTAAGTCTAGATATACAGATGTACACACAATTTTAGAAGAAATTGATCGGGAAAGTGAGACAGAGATTGTTTGAGGACGATACATTTAGCTAGCATAGTTTTGATTCCCAAATGTAGGTTTTTTTTTACGGAGAGGACATTGTTTTGAACTGGTAAGTTCTTCTCATGCTAATGCCGTTGTTTGAAATTAATAAAATAAAATATTATTTGTGATTTTTATTTTATTTTAGTAGCAATATATAATAATGTAATGAAATGTGTAAAGTACACGCTGGCTATACATTGTGGGTGGGGGTATGTTTGTATGTATGTGTTTTACCCATAGCCTATGTTTGTGTGTGTATAAATACATATTGTGGATTAGAGGGAGCATGGCCGAGATGCGTGTCTGCCGCTCCATCCCACCCCACCCCAATCCCACATGAAATAGCCTGTTTGAGGCTGTTAAGGGGAGGGCAGGCCCACAACAATGGCCAAAGTGAAATGGAGACAGTAGATACAGCTGGTCTGTTGTAATATAATAAAGACAGTAGATCTAGCAGGTCTATAATAATATGTTCAACCTTATGTTCTCTGTACTCTATATATATATCTGTTTATTATACCTGTTGATACAGGGCTCATATGTGAAACTATTCTAACTGAACATTTTCTTTCACAGTGACACTGACTCCGAATGGGAGCCCCCAGTGCCAAAGTGTCCATCCCCCACTGAAGCTGGTTCATCCAGCCGGACACCTGTTGTCTCGGCGCTACTGGGGCATGGACCCCAAAAAATGTCCCCATTTCAACTGCAATAAAGGACTACAACAAGAGCATGGGATGTGTGGACCTGTCAGGTGCGATGATAGGCTATTACAATGTTCTCCATAAGACGATGAAATGGTACAAAGACCTTCTTCTATCATTCCATCGACATTGCTGTGGTGAATGCATTCATCCTACACAAGGAAATGGCTAAGAGCTGTGGAAAGCCCGCCATCTCACAGCTAGCCTTCAGAGAGCTGCTCATCAAGGAGCTTGCTGGCTACAGCACCACTGCACCATGTTCTGGCCACTCTACCTCTGTCCCTTCTGCTCCTGCCACAAGTGATGTTCATCTGCCCAAATGTATTTCTGCAGGCATGGATGTGCCTCAGGGCCAAAAGGGCACAGCATGTAGGCGTCGCTGTGTTCTTTGCAAAATGAAGTCCCCCATCACCTGCACCACATGCTTGGTGACCCTCTGCTTTACAGCAGAAAGAGATTGCTATGGCACCTGGCATCAGCAGCACAAAATTGTGTAGAGGACTGAGGGTCTTCCAAATATTGAAAGTGTTATTTTGTAAATGTATATATTTTTTCTTCATGTTATTTCTCATTTTTTTGGGGTGGTGTGTTAGAATACCATTTTGGTATTTTGTATATAGTTATTCCATTCAAAATGTATAACTTCACCAATTTGGCCACTTGGGTACATTTGGGCTACTTGTGTGGGACACCTGGGTGACTTCATGATAAATGTCATGTAGCACACTCATTTTGGAAATTATCATTCTGAAACCTTGCACAAGTACTGTTGCCCTCTTATGTTTTTCACTGAAATTGTCCCCATCATCCTATCTGAATGTTGGTTTTGTCTTGTTCATTTTGATGATGATGATACAACAATAAAAATGAAAAAATGTATGTTTTTTTCATTGTATTATCTAAACCAGATCTATTGTGTTATATTCTCCTTACATTCAATTCACATTTACACAAACTTCAGAGTGTTTTCTTTCAAATGAAACCAAGAATATGCATATCCTTGGTTCTGGGCCTGAGCTACAGGCAGTTAGATTTGGGTATGTCTTCAGGTCGTAATGTTGGTAAGTTGACGTGGCTCTGATATCCAATAGTTATTCCCGGCTGTATGTAATAGCCCAGAAAATCTTAAGTGTTAACAATGTAAGAAAATAAACATTAGTAATGCATTAAAAAAAATACTGCGTAGTTTCCTAAGGACTAGAAGCGAGGCGACCCTCTCTGTCGGTGCCATCTTGCATTAGAGAGAAAAAATTTAAAAAATGCAGTGGAACTGGCTTCAAGGTCCAGAGTTGAGTTTGTGGCAACAGTTTGGGGAAGGCCCTATCCTGTTTCAGCATGACAGTGCACAAAGCGATTTCCGTACAGAAATGGTTTGTCGAGATTGGTATCGAAGAACTTTACTGGCCTGAACAAAGCCCTGACCTCAACCCCGTCGAACACCTTTGGGATGAATCGGAACGCCGACTCCGAGCCAGACCCTAATCACCCAACATCATAGTCTAACCTCACTAATGCTCTTGTGGCTGAATGGAAGCAAGTCCCCGTAGTAATGTTCCAACATCTACTGGAAAGCCTTCCCAGAAGAGTGGAGGCTGTTATAGTAGCAAAGGGGGGACCAACTCCAAATTAATGCCCATGATTTTGGAATGAGATGTTCGACGAGCAGGTGTCCACATACTTTTAGTCATGTAGTGTATGTAAGAGGAGAAACAAAGAGATGTACAGATGAAGAGTCTTAATTTGATCACTCTTTTGTTACTGAGAATGTTCCTGCACTGCATGAAATGCAGATGAGCTTCAGGATTTACACAAATTCACTGAAAACCCGCAATAACACATGGCTGTATTAACAGTAATGCACTTTTATCGAGCAGGATTATTTTTATGCTTGAATACTGGTCAAATTAAGATGTAAGAGAAGGGATGGAATATGTATGAGGGAGAGAGCTTACATAGACGACAAGCTGAGAAAGCAGAAGACCGTAGCCTTCAGTATAATACTTGACTGTGGTGATTTTGTCTTTCAGCAAGCCTCCTGAAATCCCCACTCTCAATCTCAAATTCAGTGATATTGAGCCTGAAGCCTAGATAGCCAAAAATACACTACTGTAACATTCTATCCAGAATGGATACAAGTACGTTTGTGAATTCTGTTATTTCAGACCATGTATGCCGAGATAAGTTAAAAAATAAGTTTGAGTAACCAGTAAGACTAGTCATGCTGTCAGGTTATGATGTGTGGTCAATGTACTATATGTCAAAGTCCTAGTTCCATTGGCACATTCACCACCACATAGGGATGTGAGCGATGCAAGCCTTAAAGCAGTGTGTGACTCAACATTGATTACTTATAACAACCATATGGTCGCCTCTCCTTCTGGTTCTCTGCTGCAATGACTGGAACGAACTACAAAAATCTCAAACTGGAAACACTTATCTCCCTCACTAGCTTTAGGCACCAGCTGTCAGAGCAGCTCACAGATCACTGCATCTGTATATAGCCCATCTATAATTTAGCCCAAACAACTACCTCTCCTTCTACTGTATTTGCACCCCATTATTTCTATCTTGCACATTCTTCCACTGCAAATCTACCATTCAAGTGTTTTACTTGCTATATTGTATTTACTTCGCCACCATGGCCTTTTTTCTCCTTTTTTTGCCTTTACCTCCCTTATCTCACCTCATTTGCTCACATTGTATATAGACTTATTTTTCCACTGTATTATTGACTGTATGTTTGTTCTACTCCATGTGTCTTGGCCAGGTCGCAATTGTAAACGAGAGCTTGTTCTCAACTTGCCTACCTGGTTAAATAAAGGTGAAATAAAAATAAATAAATAATAATGACGCTGACTGTAAGCTTATAAGATGATATAACTTGTGTATTCTTGCACTCACCCTTGAATTCACTCTCTGAAGTTTGGAATGCCTTACTTCATTCAGAAAACAGGGCCCATCTTTTTAATGTTTTTATGAGCATGGTTCTCAATACGTAATTTGCTTGCTAGCACATAATTTGTCCACCAGAGGGAAGCAATGGGCTTCACTATTTCTCTATGCGAATGACTGCAGACCATGGACATAGAGCCAGGTGCCCTCAGCTACAGTAGGCTATCATCCACACTGGGAGTCACAGTATTGTTATCACAGTGCTATTTATAAAAGCCCTGATTCAGCTCCAGAAAAGTATCCATTCTGAAAAAAAGTTGTGGTGTGACATTTAATGTGGACCCAAGGAGAAGAGGGATGTCAGGGAGAATGTTCCTTTTTTAGGTACTAGGACAACTGGGACTGAAAGAATTCACCATCACACAGCCCAATATACAACAGGCTTCTATGGGGATGTAGTGATTGTAGATATAAATCAACTAAGTCAAATCATAATAATGTTGATGATGACTTTATGCATCATTATTATGATGAGATGATCTGTTTTATCATATAATAATACATGCCTTTTATCCAAAGCTACTTACAGTAGTGCGTGCACCCATTTTTGTACCCGCAAAACACCAGTCTCAACGTCAACCGTGAAGAGGCGACTCCGGGTTGCTGGCCTTCTAGGCTGAGTTCCTCTGTCCAGTGTCTGTGTTATTTTGCCCATCTTAATATTCTCTTTTTATTGGCCAGTCTGAGATATGGCTTTTTCTTTTTCAACTCTGCCTAGAAGGCCAGCATCCCGGAGTCCTCTCTTCACTGTTGACGTTGAGACTGGTGTTTTGAAGGTACTATTTAATGAAGCTGCCAGGTGAGGACTTGTGAGGCGTCTGTTTCTCAAACTAGGCACTCTAATGTACTTGTCCTCTTGCTCAGTTGTGCACCCACAAACGCCGATTCTCCAGATACATAACTAGTCTAAAGGTCAGTTTAATTGCTTCTTTAATCATCACAACAGTTTTCAGCTGTGCTAACATAACTGCAAAAGGGTTTTCTAATGATCAATTATCCTTTTAAAGTGATAAACTTGGATTAGCTAACACAACGTGCCATTGGAACACAGGAGTGATGGTTGATGACAATGGGCCTCTGTACGCCTATGTAGATATTCCATTTAAAAATCTGCTGTTTCCAGCTACAATGGTAATTTACAACATTAACAATGTCTACACTGTATTTCTGATCAATTTGATGTTGTTTCAAAAACAAGGACATTTTTATGTGTGTGTATGCTTAGTAAGACAGCTACATGGAGATATCCTATCATCGTCGCTCAGTGCCACTGGCCCCTCACCTATCTGTCGGACTGGTCAGTGCACTGGGGTGATTCTGTGTGTGTGGCTAATACACATCTAGACCCAGAGAGCCAACAGCACCATTTGTACCATACTACAATAAGAAATAAAATAAAAATGACTTTGGCTTAGATTTTATCCTATGAAGTGTTAACCTGGATATAGCCGACACCGGCATAGCTGGTGTTTCGGGTGTGTTGGAGGTTCAACTGTGTTATAGCTGTAAAATCAGAGCGGCTAATCGTGTGGTCAGTGTCATTATATCACAAATCAAATCACATTTCATTGGTCGCATACACATATGTCCTAGCTACAACAGTGCAGTAATATATAACGATACACAATACACACAAATCAAAAAAGTTAAAGAACAGAATTTATAGGTCGGACTATGATGTTGGGCGATTAGTTGAGGTCAGGGTTCTGTGCAGGTCAGTGAAGTTCTTCCACACAGATCTCAACAAACCATTTCTGTATGGAACACGCTTTGTGCACAGGGGCTTTGTCATGCTAAAACAGGGTAGGGCCTTCCACAAACTGTTCCTATAAAGTTGGAAGCACAACATCGTTTAGAATGTCATTGTATGCTGTAACGTTAAGATTCCCCTTCACTGTAACTAAGGAGCCTAGCCCGAACCATGAAAAACAGATCCAGACAGATCCTTCCTGTGACCGGAAGGGCCACCCAGTTGCACAGGACGGGGTTCAGACCCAGTGTCCCCAGCTTAATGATGAGGGTACTATGGTGTTGAAGGCTGAGCTATAGTCAATGAAGAGCATTCTTACGTAGGTATTCCTCTTGTCCAGATGGGATAGGGCAGTGTGATGGCAATTGGGCAATCCGTGGAGGTGATATGACCTTTAACTCAATGCACTTCATGATGAGAGAAGTGACTGCTACAGGTGATAGTCATTTATTTCAGTTACCTTTGCACTCTTGGGTACAGGAACAATTTTTAAAATATTTTTTTTAATTTTACCTTTATTTGACCAGGCAAGTCAGTTAAGAACAAATTCTTATTTTCAATGACGGCCTAGGAACAGTGGGTTAACTGCCTGTTCAGGGGACAGATTTGTACCTTGTCAGCTCGGGGGTTTGAACTCGCAACCTTCCGGTTACTAGTCCAACGCTCTAACCACTAGGCTACCCTGCCGCCCCAATGGTGGACATGTTGAAGCAAGTGGGGACAACAGACTGGGATAAGGAGAGATTGAATATGGCTGTAAACACTCAGCTGGTCTGCGTATGCTCTGAAAACGCGGCCGTCTGGACCAGCAACCTTGCGAGGGTTAACACGCTTAAATGTCTTACTCACGTTGGCCACAGAGAACGAGAGCTCACAGTCCACGACACCTGTCCCACTCACTCACGTTAGAAGTTCAGAATGAGAAAGTGTAGGCTATATAGAAGAACGAGAAAGTGTAGGATATTTCGAAATAATCACACTCAAACTGAAAATCATCCAATTAAGTAATAGGGATTCATATCAGCCTAATCAAGGTGTAGATTACAACACACATACCAGTGTTCGAATTTGTAAAATGGGATTATTACTAATGCAACCTGGAGCATCCAATGGCAATAGGTATAACGCCCGGGAGACGCTGATGATTTGACAGCTCCAACACAGTTACACCTCCAACATCACCTAAATAAAAACAATGAACTTCTATGCAGTTGTCGGTTATCACAGGTTAAGGCAGAACTACTTGAATCTAGCCCCTAGGTTTGACAACATTTGTAAAACATATTGTCACCTTAAAACCTCTATGGGATCAGTGTCCCACTGCCGGGACGGGTGGAAATAACGTGCGCTAATGTGATTAGCATGACGATGTAAGTAACAAGAACATTTCCCAGGACATGGACATGTCTTATATGGGCAGAAAGCTCAAATTCTTGTTTATTGAACTGCACTGTCCAATTTACAGTAGCTATTATAGCGAAAAAATGCCATGCTATTGTTTCAGAAGAGTGAACAATAACGAAAAACTTTTATCACGACAACTGGTTTGATACATTCGCCTCTGATACGTAAATAATGTATTACATTCAGTAATCTTGCTCTGTTTTGTCATCCTGAGGGTCCCAGAGATAAAATGTAGCATAGTTTTGTTTGATAAAATCAATTTTTAAATTCAAATGTAGGAACTGGGTTCTAAAGTTTGAACCCCTGCTGTTTCTGTTTTGGCCAATTTGATAGACGCAAACATAACAGATAATCGGTGAATGTCTTGAAAACGTATCTCTTCCTCAAGTGTATGGCCTTAACTATCCTTGTCCTTCCCAGTCCTCCTCGCTTCTACAGAGATTAATTTGTAGTTTGCATAGAGGAGTGGCCTGAAGACCTGGCTGTAATTTCCTTGGTGGACCCATGTGAATTGGGCCAGGACCCTGCTCTCCTCTACTCATGTCTCTCTTTCCTCTCTCTTTCTCTTTCTCTCTCTCACTCTCTCTCTCACTTTCTCTCTACCTATATCTCTCTCAATTCAATTTCAACTAAATTTAAGGGCTTTATTGGCATGGGCAACATATGTTTACATTGCCAAAGCAAGTTGAAATAGATAATAAACTAAAGTGAAATAAACAACAGAAAATTAACAGTAAACATTACACTTCCAAAGTTCCAAAAGAATAAAGACATTTCAAATGTCATATTATGTATATAAACAAATCAAAATCAAATCAAACCAAACTTTATTTGTCACATGTGCCGAATACAACAAGTGTAGACCTTACGGTGAAATTCTTACCTCCAAGCTCGTAACCTCTCCGGGATATGTGGGACGTCCCACCTGGCCAAAAGCCAGAGAAAATGCAGAGCGCCAAATTAAAATAAATTACTATAAAAATCTAACTTTCATGAAATCACACATGTAAGATACCAAAATAAAGCTACACGTGTTGTGAATCCAGCCAACATGTCAGATTTCAAAAAGGCTTTTCAGCGAATGAACGATGCTATTATATGAGAGTAGCACCTCCATAAACAAAGAGAGAAAACATATTTCAACCCTGCAGGCACGACACAAAACGCAGAAATAAAAATATAAATCATGCCTTACCTTTGACGAGCTTCTTCTGTTGGCACTCCAATATGTCCCATAAACATGTTTTCCAATTCTTTGTGGGTATGTGTAATCTGAGGGAAATATGTGTCTCTAATATGGTCATACATTTGGAAGGAGGTTAGGAAGTGCAGCTCAGTTTCCACCTCATTTTGTGGGCAATGTGCACATACACTGTCTTCTCTTGAAAGCCAGGTCTGCCTTCGGTGGCCATTTTCAATAACAAGGCTATTTTCTCCTTAATTTTGTCAAATATTTCCTTAATTTTGGGTCAGTCACTGTGGTCAGGTATTCTGCCACTGTGTACTCTCTGTTTAGGGCCAAATAGCATTCTAGTTTGCTCAGTTTTTTAAATTCTTTCTGTGTCGGGTAATTCTCTTTTTGTTTTCTCATGATTTGCTTTAATTGTGTTGCTGTCCTGGGGCTCTGTGGGGTCTGTTTGTGTTTGTGAACAGAGCCCTAGGACCAGCTTGCTTCGGGGCCACTTCTCCAGGTTTATTTCTCTGTAGGTGATGGCTTTGTTCAACAATGAAGAGTCGACTCCAGGACGCTCCGAGTTGCAAAGAAAAAGCCATATCTCAGACTGGTCAATGAAAAGAAAAGATTAAGATGGGCCAAATAACACAGACACTGGACAGAGGAACTCTGCCTTGAAGGCTAGCATCCCGGAGTCGCCTCTTCACTGTTGACATTGAGACTGGTGTTTTGTGGGTACTATTTAATGAAGCTGCCAGATGAGGACTTGTGAGCCATCTGTTTCTCAAACTAGACACTGTAATGTACTTGCCCTCTTGCTCAGTTGTGCACCGGGGCCTCCCACTCCTCTTTCTATTCTGGTTAGAGCCAATTTGCGCTGTACTGTGAAGGGAGTAGTACACAGAGTTGTACTAGACCTTCAGTTTCTTGGCAATTTCTCGCATGGAATAACCTTTATTTCTCAGAACAAGAATAGACTGAGAAGATTCAGAAGAAAGTTCTTAGTTTCCTTACAAACCCACAAATGCTGATTATCCAGATACTCAACTAGTCTAAAGAAGGCCAGTTTTATTGCTTCTTTAATCATCACAACAGTTTTCAGCTGTGCTAACATAATTGCAAAAGGGTTTTCTAATGATCAATTCGCCTTTTAAAATGATAAACTTGGATTAGCTAACACAACACTCTATTGAAACACATTGCTAACAAAATGTGCCATTTCCAGCTACAATAGTCATGTATAACATTTACAATGTCTACACTGTATTTATGATCAATTTCATGTTATTTTAACACATTTTTAAAAAATGCTTTTGTTTGTTTTTGGTATGTTTTTGGTTATTTCGTGTTGTACAGTGCCTTCAGAAAGAATTCACACAACCTTTACTCTTTCCACATTTTTTTGTCTTACAAGGTGTGATGAACATGTATTGATTTGTTTTTTTTTGTCATCGATCTAGACAATTTTTTAAAACAATTATAAAAATAACTATAAATTAACCACTAACATATCTTATTACATAAGTATTCAACCCACTGAGTAAATACATGTTATAATCACCTTTGGTAGTGTCATGACTGTCCTGATCAGGTCAGGTTACAGGAGACCACAACCCTACAGATTATCTCTCAACCCCAACAGAGGAAGAGAGATCTAGGGGTCTGAAGATGTGGGGGTTTTATGACCCCTCACGCCCCTGGTAAATCTTAGGCCATAGACAAATTATTTTTGTCCTGTTACTATGGAGAACCAGCCTCAGAACATTAAACATGAAATAAAGGGACTTTGGAACAATGGTTTCTGTCAACCAAAATGGTGGTCATGACAATAGATGGAATATGAAAATGTATGTAATTTTTATTTTGTTATTAAAGGTTAATAGATGACGTTATTACGAAAACATTGTAGGTCAACAGTTTACCTCGTATATGTTTGATGTTTATACATTGTACATTGTATGGAAAATTTCCAAATCAAAGACAATGTTTTGGTAAAGATGAAATGTGAAGTTAGTTGTCTAAAATTGGATATAAGTCAAATCTAGACCTTGCCTCTTAACTAGGTATGCCCAGAGAATTGCCCTAAAGGCGGTTACGCCCACTTCTGACACAATGGTATAAAACCTGTGAGTGAAGAATTTACAGATAAGACTACGGGACCCAAGCAGCAGCCGAGGTCTAAAACAAACTCGAAACGCAACACAAGTTTGAAGACAAAGAAATCTTTTTCTACCCAAGCTACGGATGTGTAGCTGTGTCTAAGCAGGTGAATTCAAGTCGAACCACCTAGCCTCCACCTCCCATCGAATCTTGGTAACTACACTGTTTTATTCCTATGCTGTGAGCTCTGAGCCACAGAGCTGTCTGTCCTCAGAAGAGCCCTTCCAGAACAAGGGCGAGGGAACAGACTCCTAAGCCAAATGGCGACGACCAGAGAGGTGCGCCGGAGAAGTGCGTCATTGAGCAGCCTGAACGGTCCACGCGGAGAATCCACAGAGACCTTCCCCACGTAATTACATCATTATATTCTGACCCATAAGAGCGGCAGTTTGGGGCAAGGCTAGGGTTAGAATAAGCATAGCTGACAAATTCACCCAAATGTATATTTCTCTCATGTACTTTCTCTTTTTCTCTCTCTTTTAAATCCCCATTTTGGGTAACACGCGCCATAGTGTGTTGGCCCGTTATACTAAGTTCTAATCAATAGCCTAGAATGTGTTTTTGTGCATGTGTATCTTTTATCATCATTTTAGCTTTCTAGTAAATAAATACTCAACTAAGATTGGTGTGGTACGAACTCATTGGTGAGACCCGGGTCCGTGCAGATTCCCGGATTATACGACGTTCAGAATGAGATTGTAGAGGTAACTGATTAATTAGCGGCTGTTGTAAAATCGATATTATGATATCCTTTGAGTTAATTTGGGAAATAGAAACTCAATAAAAATGTATTTTCGCATGGTGCCCCAGGTTAATGAGTTAATAATTGCTTGATTCAGTAAATCACTTATAAACTTTTAATCATTCGATGAGCAACAGTCAGATTACAGCTATGAGTCTATCTGGGTAAATCTCTAAGAGCTTTATATACCTGGATTGCAATGTCAACTGCAATGCATTTCAATTAACAGGTGTGCCTTCTTAAAAATGAATTTGTGGAATATCTTTCCTTCTTAATGCGTTTGAGCCAATCAGTTGTGTTGTGACAAGGTAGGGGTGGTATAGAGAAGATAACCCTATTTGGTAAAAGACCAAGACAATTTTATGGCAAGAACAGCTCAAATAAGCAAAGAGAAATGACAGTCCATCATTACTTTAATACATGATGGTCAGTCAATACAGAAAATTTCAAGGACTTTTAAAGTTTCTTCAAGTGCAGTCGCAAAAACCATCAAGCGCTATGACGAAATTGGCTCTCATGAGGACCGCCACAGGAATGGAAGTCCCAGAGTTACCTCTGCTGCAGAGGATACGTTCATTAAAGTTACCAGCCCCAGAAATTGAAGCCCAAATAAACGTTAGACATTAGACCGGTGTAAATTTGTCCTTTGGTCTGGAGTCCAATTTGGAGATGTTTGGTTCCAACCCGTGTCTTTGTGAGACGCGGTGTGGGTGAACAGATGATCTCCGTATTTTCCATCAATGGATGCTGATTTAACTTGTATGACTGCTAGGATTGTGAATGAATCCCTTATGCGCATGTGCATAACTATAGATAAATCCAACAGGAGAGTTTGAGGGATGAAAGTTGGACATATTGATCTCAAAATCTCAAAGGAATGTTTGTCTATTTTCTGGCAATTATGCCTTCATTATGTGTCAGATGTTAAGGCTTTGATTTATTTAGATTTTAAGGCACACTTAACCAGCATGGCTACCACAGCGCTCTGCAGCGATACGCCATCCCATCTGGTTTGGGCTTATCATATGTTTTTCAACAGGACAATGACCAAACCCACCTCCAGGCTATGTAAGGGCTATTTTACCAAGGAGAGTGATGCTGCATCAGATGACCTGGCCTCCACAATCGCCCGACCTCAACCAAATTGAGATGGTTGGGATGAGTCAGACCGCAGAGTGAAAGTAAAGCAGCCAACAAGTGCTCAGCATATGTGGGAACTCTTTCAAGACTGTTGGAAAAGCAATCCAATGTCACGCCCTGGTCGAAGTATATTATGTTTGTCTTCATTTATTTGGTCAGGCCAGGGTGTGACATGGGTCATAGAGATCTTCTGTTGAATCTGACAATTAATCTTAATGGTTGTACAGTCATCTCAAATAAAACTGTGAAGGACCTCGGCGTTACTCTGGACCCTGATCTCTCTTTTGAAGAACATATCAAGACCATTTCAAGGACAGTTTTTTTCCATCTACGTAACATTGCAAAAATCAGAAACTTTCTGTCCAAAAATGATGCAGAAAAATTAATCCATGCTTTTGTCACTTCTAGGTTAGACTACTGCAATGCTCTACTTTCCGGCTACCCGGATAAAGCACTAAATAAACTTCAGTTGGTGCTAAATACGGCTGCTAGAATCCTGACTAGAACCAAAAAATTTGATCATATTACTCCAGTGCTAGCCTCTCTACACTGGCTTCCTGTCAAAGCAAGGGTTGATTTCAAGGTTTAACTGCTAACCTACAAAGCATTACATGGGCTTGCTCCTACCTATCTCTCTGATTTGGTCCTGCCGTACATACCTACACGTACGCTACGGTCACAAGACGCAGGCCTCCTAATTGTCCCTAGAATTTCTAAGCAAACAGCTGGAGGCAGGGCTTTCTCCTATAGAGCTCCATTTTTATGGAACGGTCTGCCTACCCATGTCAGAGACGCAAACTCGGTCTCAACCTTTAAGTCTTTACTGAAGACTCATCTCTTTAGTGGGTCATATGATTGAGTGTAGTCTGGCCCAGGAGTGGGAAGGTGAACGGAAAGGATCTGGAGCAACGAACCGCCCTTGCTGTCTCTGCCTGGCCGGTTCCCCTCTTTCCACTGGGATTCTCTGCCTCTAACCTTATTACAGGGGCTGAGTCACTGGCTTACTGGGGCTCTCTCATGCCGTCCCTGGAAGGGGTGCGTCACTTGAGTGGGTTGATTCACTGATGTGGTCATCCTGTCTGGGTTGGCGCCCCCCCTTGGGTTGTGCCGTGGCGGAGATCTTTGTGGGCTATACTCAGCCTTGTCTCAAGATGGTAAGTTGGTGGTTGAAGATATCCCTCTAATGGTGTGGGGGCTGTGCTTTGGCAAAGTGGGTGGGGTTATATCCTTCCTGTTTGGCCCTGTCCGGGGGTGTCCTCAGATGGGGCCACAGTGTCTCCTGACCCCTCCTGTCTCAGCCTCCAGTATTTATGCTGCAGTAGTTAATGTGTCGGGGGCTAGGGTCAGTTTGTTATATCTGGAGTACCTCTCCTGTCCTATTCGGTGTCCTGTGTGAATCTAAGTGTGCGTTCTCTAATTCTCTCTCTTTCTCTCTCTCTCTCTCTCTCTCTCGGAGGACCTGAGCCCTAGGACCATGCCCCAGGACTACCTGACATGATGACTCCTTGCTGTCCCCAGTCCACCTGGCCGTGCTGCTGCTCCAGTTTCAACTGTTCTGCCTTATTATTATTCGACCATGCTGGTCATTTATGAACATTTGAACATCTTGGCCGTGTTCTGTTATAATTTCCACCCGGCACAGCCAGAAGAGGACTGGCCACCCCACATATGCTCTCTCTAATTCTCTCTTTCTTTCTCTCTCTCGGAGGACCTGAGCCCTAGGACCATGCCCCAGGACTACCTGACATGATGACTCCTTGCTGTCCCCAGTCCACCTGACCGTGCTGCTGCTCCAGTTTCAACTTCCACCTGACCGTGCTGCTGCTCCAGTTTCAACTGTTCTGCCTTATTATTATACGACCACGCTGGTCATTTATGAACATTTGAACATCTTGGCCATGTTCTGTTATAATCTCCACCCGGCACAGCCAGAAGAGGACTGGCCACCCCACATAGCCTGGTTCCTCTCTAGGTTTCTTCCTAGGTTTTGGCCTTTCTAGGGAGTTTTTCCTAGCCACCGTGCTTCTACACCTGCATTGCTTGCTGTTTGGGGTTTTAGGCTGGGTTTCTGTACAGCACTTTGAGATATCAGCTGATGTACGAAGGGCTATATAAATACATTTGATTTGATTTGATTTATTGTGGTGCGTTTTTGTCTTGGGGTTTTTGTGGGGTGTCTAGCATAGTCTAGTCTATGGCTGCCTGAGGCGGTTCACAATCAGAGTCAGGTGATTATCGTTGTCTCTGATTGGGAACCATATTTAGGTAGCCATATTCTTTGAGTATTTTGTGGGTGATTGTCCTTATGTCTTTCGTGTAGTGTTTTGCACAAGTATTAGGCTGTTTCGGTTTTCACGTTACATTTATTGTTTTTGTATAGTTCGTGTTTTTGTCTTCATTAAATATGTATCGAACTAACCACGCTGCATTTTGGTCCGACTCTCTTTCACCTAAGGAAAACCGTAACAGAATCACCCACCACAACTGGACCAAGCGGCGTGGTGACAGGCAGCGACAGCAGGAGCAACGAAAAGAGGAATGGACATGGGAAGACGTTTTGGATGGCAAGGGTTGTTATACTTGGGAGGAGATACTGGCTGGAAGAGATCGCCTCCCATGGGAACAGGTGGAGGCACTTAGGAGAGCAGAGGCAGCCGGAGAGAGGAGCCGGCAATACGAGGGAACACGGTTGGCAAGGAAGCCCGAGAGTCAGCCCCAAAAATGTATTGGGGGGGGCTCAGGGAGAGTGTGGCAGAGTCAGGGTTCAGACCTGAGCCAACTCCCCCTGTTTATCGTGAGGAGCAGCGATCACAGGACTTCTGGACTTGGGAGGAGATATTGGACGGAAAAGGACCCTGGGCACAGCCTGGAGAATATCGATGCCCCAAAGAAGAACTGGAGGCGGCGAAAGCGGAGAGGCGCTGGTATGAAGAGGCAGCACGGCGACGCGGATGAAAGCCCGAGAGTCAGCCCCAAAAATGTATTGGGGGGGGGCTCACAGGGAGTATGGCTACGTCAGGTAGGAGACCTGCGCAAACTTCCTGTGCTTACCGGGGGGCTAAAGAGACCGGGCAGGCACCGTGTTATGCTGTGGAGCGCACGGTGTCTCCAGTGCGGGTGTATAGCCCGGTGTGGTACATACCAGCTCCTCGTATTGGCCGGGCTAGAGTGGGCATCGAGCCAGGTAAGGTTGGGCAGGCTCGGTGCTCAAGAGCTCCAGTGCGCCTGCACGGTCCGGTCTATCCAGTGCCACCTCCACAAACCAGTCCTCCGGTGGCAGATCCCCGCACCAGGCTTCCTGTACGTGTTCTCGGCCCAGTACCACCAGTGCCAGCACCACGCACCAGGCCTTCAAGTGCGCCTCGCCTGTTCAGCGCTGCCAGAGCCTTTCTCCTCTCCAGTG
Organism: Oncorhynchus tshawytscha; assembly: GCF_018296145.1. NCBI lineage: Eukaryota > Metazoa > Chordata > Actinopteri > Salmoniformes > Salmonidae > Oncorhynchus > Oncorhynchus tshawytscha. The sequence continues at coordinate 114,815 of NW_024609833.1, forward strand.
CTGTCGGAGTCTCCCGCCTGTTTAGCGCTGTCGGAGTCTCCCGCCTGTTTAGCGCTGCCAGAGCCTTCCTCCTCTCCAGTGCTGCCGGAGTCTCCCGCCTGTCTAGCGCTATCAGAGCCTTCCTCCTCTCCAGCGCTGCCGGAGTCTACTGCCTGTTCAGCGCAGCCAGAGCTGCCAGTCTGCATGGAGCAGCCAGAGCTGCCAGTCTGCATGGAGCAGCCAGAGCTGCCAGTCTGTATTGAGCAGCCAGAGCTGCCAGTCTGCATGGAGCAGCCAGAGCTGCCAGTCTGCATGGAGCAGCCGGAGCTGCCAGTCTGCGTGGAGCGGCCAGAGCTCAGTCTCCCCAGAGGGGAGGAACTAAGACATTGATAGAGTGGGGTCCACGTCAGCCAGACTCCCAGATCGCCAGGAGCCGCCACCATGGACAGACGTCCCACTCCCGGACCCTCCCTATTGTTTTGATGTGCCTGAGCTTCCTCTCAGTGCTGAGTCCAGTGCACCTTAGTGGAGCTTCCCCTCAGTGGGGTTCTGTCATGCCCTCAGTCGAGCTACCCCTCAGTATATTATGTTTGTCTTCATTTAGTGGGGTTTTGGTCAGGCCAGGGTGTGACATGGGTTAGTGGGGTGTGGTGGACAGACGCCCACCCGGACCCTCCCTATTGTTTTTTTGTCTTGGGGTTTTTGCCCTGGGGTTTGTCTTCATTTATTTGGTCAGGCCAGGGTGTCATGGGTTATGGCGTTTTTGCCTGAGGCGGATCTCAATCAGAGTCAGGTGATTATTGTTGTCTCTGATTGGGAACCATATTTAGGTAGCCATATTCTTTGAGTATTTTGTGGGTGATTGTCCTTATGTCTGTCGTGTAGTGTTTTGCACAAGTATTAGGCTGTTTCGGTTTTCACGTTACGTTTATTGTTTTTGTATAGTTCGTGTTTTTGTCTTCATTAAATATGTATCGAACTAACCACGCTGCATTTTGGTCCGACTCTCTTTCTCTAAGGAAAACCGTAACATCCAAGTGAAGCTGGCGGAGAGAATGCCAAGTGTCTGCAAAGTTGTCATCAGGGCAAAGGGTGACTATTTGAAGAATCTCAAATATAAAATATGTTTAGAATTGTTTAACACTTTTTTTTGTTACTACATGATTTCATATGTATTATTTCATAGTTTTGGTGTCTTCACTATTATTCTGCAATGTTGTGTCGTGGAAATTTCCTGTATTTACCAAATCATGAGAGCAAACCACACACAATTATATGAACTCCATCACAACCCTGTGACTCTCAGATCAATTCAGTGTCTATAAATGAATTCTCTGAGAGTCCCTTACACATTGCAACTGAGATCCTTTATAGCAAAGACACACATAGCCAGACAGCATTGGCCATAATTTATCGTTCAGCTTTGTCTCCTAAACTATGTTCTTTTCTCAAACTCAGAACCTAAACAAATCCTCATATCAACGGGCATATATCAAATCCACCCTATCTTGACAAGATCACAGAGACACATTGACTGGCACACAGACATTGTGGAGCCAAGAGATACACGCTTGACCTCTCCCCTCTCTGCGGCCCAAGTAACTTAGTCCTGACAGAGAACAGATGACTGCACAGTATTGCCACGGTATTATACAAAAATAAACATTCTGATGAGAAGTAACTTACAAACATATGATGAATATAAAACATCTTACCTATGTTACCAACTAATTCTGATTATTCCCCAACAGTTGAACATTATAAACATTAAAGAAGAACCCTTGAATGAGTTAGGTGTTCTAAAACATTTGACCGGTAGTGTACTTCCACTTTAACATTATGGAGTATTTTGTGTAGGCCAGTGACACAAAATTCAGGCTGTAAACACAAACAAATGTGGAAAACATCAAGGGGTATGAATACTTTCTGAAAGCACTGTACATGTTAGTCTTTTCCCTGAAGTTTCAACAAAAACCTGTGTGGAGGCCTGGGACTTTAAAACCTGTATTTGACATGTGCATAAATCAACCAGTTCTGAGTTATCTCATCAGGCCATAGTATAAAAATATTGAAGCGTTCTAGTTTTTAGGTAGCATAGTTTAGCTTTGGCAAGCAGCACCTTAGAGAGCAGTTGTAGTATTTGTGTTACAGCATTTTATCCAGGCTTGAAGGGATATCGTGCGAGTAGGTTGATTTCATCCCTCCTATGACACAGGAAACTGTTTTGACGGTTACCAGTGCAGCAGGGCTCAAACTGAAACATCCTCCCTGGTTTATTTCTGAGTCCTCTGGCTGGGAGGCAGCAGAGTGTATACAACTGTGTGTGTACGTCACAGGAGGCTGCTGAGGGGACGACTCTTAATAATGGCTGGAATGGAGTGAATGGAATGGTATCAACCACATGGAAACCATGTGTTTCATGGGTTTAATACTATTCCTTTGATCCCGTTTCAACCATTACTATCAACCCCTCCTCCGCAATTAAGGTGCCACCGTCCGCCTATTGTGTACGTGTATGTAGCTATGTGTGTTTGAGTGTGTGTGTGGGCGCACGTGCATGCATTTGTTTGTGTGTGAGTGTAAATATGCCTATTTACAGTACGCAAGTGTACATAATATATGTGTGTGTTTATATTGTGTGTGTGTCCAAGAGATAGGCCGTCCTCTTGGGCCCAGAGCTGGGAGAGCCTGCCTTTCCTAATACGTCCATGAAGCGTAGCCGGGGAGTGGGGAGCAGGGAGGGAGTGGCGCGCATGCAGCAGCGCTAAGATCAGGGCTATTCTGGTGCCGCCGGCCTGCCCAGCGCTGAAAGGAAAGGATTAATGAGGCAGGGCCGCTCATCACTCGTAATTAGAAACAACACTAAAAACTATTTCTGGGCCTATTCCTATGGAGGGAACTTGACCCGCGCTGTGTTAATCAAAACCCCCTATTCCCCCTAGCCATGCAGCAGTGGATTCCTGCAGGGTTGGAGTAAAAATAGGCCCATAAGTCCTGCAGCTATGTGACACAGGGTTCAATGGACGAGTGCAAATAATTCACAACTCTGTTTCGGTGCAGTGGCGATGTGACTATTCGCATTTCAGTAGGCTGGGATAACTGGGAATAGTGCCACTCTTTATGGACTGTGTGGTAGTGTTACACTGTGGTGAAACTGTTGTTGTTATTGTTGTTGCTGGGTTATAATGTACATAACAATAAAATATTTACCCAAAATGTGTGTGCTTACAGTCAATGCAACCAGGAAATGGATTCAAAAGGAAGAGAACACGTAAACATTTTTACAAACGCAAAAACACACGCAACCCCAGATAAAACTTTTAGCCTCGGTTTATTTTAAACCTTACAAGTAGGGAAGGGATTACAAAATTACAGTGCTTAAACCACAACTGTTTAAGAATAGAGAGGAGGAGAGGTTCATAGTCATAGATCCGTCATAGGGGGTAATATTAAGCAGGTCATGCAAAAAGGTGTTGTCCGGGAGAAGGCCTCCATTATAATAGCACCCTTTGTGAAAAAATAAAATCCAGCTGTCCATCCATAGGTCAGTGCAAAAATAGTAATGGATATAAATTTATGCATAGAAAAGTTGTGAATATAGAGTATATGCTTTAACTGCGGAACTATAGACACACACTCACTGTTAAAGTACATACACTTGTATAGTGACCCCCCTGTTCTCCCCAGAGTCTCCGAGCCCAAAGCAGAAACTCAAACAGGTCTAGCCATAAACAGTCCCAAATCAAATATGACAGTTTTAAATGGTTCTAATACAGAGGTGTCTTTCCAAATAAAAGCCATTCACCGGAATCCCTTTCAGGGAGCTGTCACTCAACACCGCCTTGGCGAGAGACACAAAAGTTGCCTCCCAAATGGCACCCTACTCCCTATTTAATGCACTACCTTCGACAAGTCTAATCAAAATAAGTGCACTATGGATGGCATGGGTAGGCAAATATATTCAGCCGCGGACTGATTTTCGTCAGAGGGGGGCCGGAACATAATTTGAATAATTTGTAAACTGCAAAATGACCACAGCTAAACCCAAAAAGAGATTGCATTTGAAAAGAACAATAATTGAATATATTGATTACATTGCGATATGATTTTTCTATTTGTGGGAATACATGTCCTAAAGTAAACCCACCCTGGTCATTTTACAGTCTTTTTTAACAAGAAACTAATATCCCCCAAATCACTGATATTGGGTGCCATTTGGAACAAGGCATAAAAGCTCGACATCCACAGTGAGAGAGCATCATTGGAAAGACAATAGAGAGTTATGAGCATCTCTCATGAACCGACCCGGGACGCTCAACACACATGCTTTGTTTTCCAACCATAGAAGAAGAATGTACAACAGTAACATTTATCAATCAAATACCACACTGTATTTACAAATGAAAAGCAAATATGTGCCGATAGGGAACAGGTTTAGGAACCAGTGGAAGAGAAATGGGGGTTTATATTTTTTACTTAATTGGTTCAGATGTGTACTTCTTTTGCAGATGGTTATCATTTCATATACTGTAAATGTACAAGCTACAAACGTATGGTAAACTTTTGAAGACCAGTCATATCCACGTACAGTGTTTGTATAGCACCAATATACACCAATGTACTGTAAACGATAATAGCAACTGAAGACAGGAAGAATAGGTGAGAATTCAAAAATTATAATTTATTACCCCAATACATAGATATTTTGTGGATAGATAAATGCTTTGTACTCTCTTTAGCTGTGCAATCTCCTAAAGAACACCTCAATTTGCTTAATTTGTCTTGTAGTCTCCCTAAACTCTCAAATGTTTTCTTGAGTGGAATATACAATGAATAATCATGAGGTTTTGGGTGCAGCAGTAGCAACAGTATGTATATAACCTATATGCAAAATAACTTCAGTTCAAACCCCAAGGACACTGCCACACAAATATTATGATTGCACGTGCAAAGCATATTTAAGTATACTTTTCCTAATTTATTCAGACACTAGTATATGACTCCATGTTTTGTCTTTGTTTCTGGGTCGTATTCATCAAGCACTAAATCAGGGGTGTCCCAAAAACATTGCCTGGGCGGTCTTCAATGAGATCCGGAGTGCCGCACTGAAAATGTGTTTAATTTCCACGGCGTAAGAATTTGCATCTAAATTTGCATCTATCCAAAATTTTAATCTATCCATTGTTTTTTGAATTTTCGACACTCCCTGACTGTCTAGCTTTAATTTAGGTGAATATTAGCGAGCTGGATACAGTCAAGAAACTATATAAATGTAGGTCCATTCTAATTTCCACAGTTTTGATTTGTTTTTAGTCATTTTAATGTATATTGAGTTATCCCGCCCAATTTTGGACACCCTTGCGGGCCGGACCCCCTTATCCAATGAAAACAAAAATTTCCATTTTCTGTTGTGAAAATTTTTAAGCATTGCATGCCCTATTGACTTACGACCCTATTTTGTCTTTCGTTGTATAGTCTACCATTGTTTGAGTTGTCGCGCTAACCCTAATGCTAACGCTAGTTAGGGCCAAAACTGATCAACATAATTAGCAGCTAAGTGGCTGCACATCACCTTGTTTGAAACAGCATGCATTATGCAAGGAAACATTTCAGTGACTCGTCTTTGATGAGATTCAAAAGCTCAGTGCGGAGTCACACACACAGCCATCATAACAGACTGTTTTGCTTCAGCACAACCTGTGTGGAAGAGGCCTAGACTATAAGTTGGTCAGGATCTCAATTCTCCTTTCAAATATCAGATTCAGCACCAGATCATAGTCATTTTAAAATACACATTATCTAAATAGCCCAAAGTGCCTTAAAAACCAGAGCAGCACAGAGTCCATTAGTGAAATTTGGTTTTAAAACAAATTCTGTGACAGGCTCTTTGGAGTGAAACTGTGTGCAAACTGCCTTAATATCCTTTTGAATGTATCACAGAGTTGACTGCTGCTGAAGGTTTGGTTTGCATCCGTAGGCCGTGTAGTCGACCCCAGCCTGCTCGGCTGCTTCTGTCTGCATGCGATGATGGCCTGTACTGTACAGTGCCGCAAAAAGATCCAGTGGAGAAAAGATAGGTGTTAGTTAAGGCATAGATAGAGGCACAAGTACTGAGCTTGGTGTTACACGAAGTGGCAGAACAAGAGCTCCCCATTAGCTTAGCTTAGAGGCAGGACTGGGAGGTTTCAAAATATTAGAAAGGGGTTACAGTACCTTCCTTCTACGACAGGTCTGACTTTTAACAATGACCCTTGATACAATGTCTCATTTGATGCCAGAGGCCCAATTCAGGGTAATCTCAGAACTGTGTTACTTTGTAATGTAGTAAATCATACTCTATAAGGGCAACTATACCAAAATATATCTGGAGAGGTTAGACACTACATTAAAAGAGGGACAGGTTAGAAGCGAGGGTAAATTATTTAAAAAGAAACACAGAATAGTCCTCAAATCTACTTTACAACTGAAGTAATACTTAAAACAGGATTACTACCATTTTGTTTGAGGAGCAATATATCTGCTTTCAGTAAATGGCTGTCTCTTTATGGCAGTAAATGTATTACTAAAAACAAATGGTATGGTTGATGGTGATGGGCAATGGAAAAACACAGTTGGAAAACAAAAAACACAGACAGCGTGAATGTTTTCATAGTATTTTTGAAGAGTAAACAGAATGAAACAAATATACACACACAACTGAGACACTTTAAAAAAAATACAACTATTTTGTCAATCTAATTTGTGCCAAACGTAACAGCTCAATTGTATGTGCCAAAAAATACGGAATTGAGAACAACAATAAAAAATTTAAAAAAGGTACTTAATGTCAAATCAGCGGCGAGCTGGAAATGTTTAATCGTCATTGAATACCCATATATACACATAATATCAAGCTCTCAGGCGCAGTCCACTCAGAAATTATTGCACAGTAAGCCACTTTGGGCTTGTCATGGTCACTCCCATAAACTCCTGTATAAAAATAGAACAAGAACATCAACACACCAAACAAGTCTTCATCTTTTCTGACAGGCACCGCCTCGGCCAGCTCGTTCCCAGCCTGCCTGCAACATTAACCATGAGCCACAGCACAGTGTGAGCCTGAAGAGTTCAGTTTCTATAACTACTAAATTGCTCAGTCCCCACAGAACATGGTGTTTTTTTCTCTCAAAATAGTTCATCTATTTTCCTTTCCTTCCATGTTTTTGCTCCTCCGTTGTCATGCACAGACAGCTTCCCACTGACCGTTTTCTCTCCCCAACACTGCTGTTCCTCCGGGAAGCCGGCCAGTTCAGAACAGCTGGGATATTTGGCGTATCTCATCTCAAGAACTTTGGCACTCCTGTGACAGTCCCAAAAGAGCATGATTAGGAGATTCTGAAATAAAGATTTCTCTCTCAGAATCAGCCTTTAAGAGTAGCCTGTTGGATGTCCTCCTAAAGCAGGAATGGCAGGTGTCCTCCTTAAACCATGGTCTCCACCCCAATGAGCTTTGGCGTGAGGATGCGCGGTGTGACACCGTTGTTCAAGTCCTCCTCGAACTCAAGCAGCTGGCCCATGAAGTTAAGGTTGGGTGAAATGATGGGCCGCCGAGTCTTGACGAACTTGTAGGCGTCTGTCATGGTCATCCAGGTGTGCTTCATCAGGTAGGCGATGACAATGGTTGCCGAGCGAGACACACCCGCCTGGCAGTGGATCAAGAGGCCCATCCCTGCTTGCTGTGCTTCCTCTGAAGAAAGGAAAGACAGGAGCATTTTAGGAGAGTTTTAGGAGCGTTTTAGTGCTAAGGCATATGAAACATTGTACAAAATAGACTTCAACAGAAACAGATAATCATTTTAGTCTCTTTAGAATAGAACTCATCATAGCAACATAAAACATGCAGTAGTACAAAATAGACTTCGACAACATCACATTAATGTTTTAGTTATGTAACTAATGTGTCATATTTTACCCTGCAGTCCGCTCACTCAAAACCTACACTGTGCATACGTTATACTAACTGTAGAGCTAACAAATCCATAATTTCAAAAGTCCAACAACCTACACAGCCTCTGATCGATAAAAACAAGCCATTTGAATATGTATCAACCAAACTAAATCACTGACTAACTCCAATCATAATGTGGCCTGAAAATAAATAATACAACTGAATCGATTCAATGAGATCCCACCACTGCCACCAACTGCAACCCCTGCCGTGCTCTGTCCTATTCACTGAGTCTACCATGCGTTATGCTCTTTCCATGACAGAATGACCAGGTGAATCCAGGTGAAAGCTATGATCCCTTATTGATGTCACTTGTTAAATCCACTTCAATCAGTGTAGATGAAGGGGAGGAGATAGGTTAAAGAAGGATTTTTAAGCCTTGAGAAAACTGAGACATGGATTGTGAGGGTGAATGGGCAAGACAAAATATTGAAGTGCCTTTGAACGGGGTATGGTAGTAGGTGCCAGGTTTGAGTGTCAAGAACTGCAACCTTGCTGGGTTTTTCACGCTCAACAGTTTCCCGTGTGAATCAACAATTGTCCACCACCCAAAGGACATCCATCCAACTTGACACAACTGTGGGAAGCATTGGAGTGAACATGGGCCAGCCTTCCTCTGGAACGCTTTCGACGCCTTGAAGAGTCCATGCCCCAAAGAATTGAGGCTGTTCTGAGGGCAAAAGGGGGTACAACTAAATATTAGGAAGGTGTTCCTAAATGAGTTGTACACTCAGTGTACACTTCTACTGTGCACCCACCCAAATAAGAAATACTACAGTTTACTATAGCATACTTTAGAATACATTAGCATCCCTCAATTATGTGTAGTACTTAGTATAGAATTTTGTAGTATAGTATAGAATACTACAGTATTATCCACACAAAAAAAACACTGTAGTAAATACAACAGAAATGTCTGCAAAAACGTAATATATGTTTTACTATAGTATTGAATTTGCATATACCTTGCCCATTCCCCTCCCCCATATCCCAATTTGTGCTACCTGTAAGTGAAAAACCTACATGCCAAATATAGACCATATACTGTGTTCCATACAGGTCATAGAAAAGAGCAGGAGCACGAAACTCTCTGTTCAGAACCCAGTCCTGCCTGCCTGCCTGCCTGCCTGCCTGTCTGTCTGTCTTTAGTAAATATGACAGTAATGTCCCCAAAAACACTACAGTAAATCCTAAAGTATAAAGACATTACAGTATACTTCAGTCCGCAAAAACACGACAGTAATGACTATAGTATATACAAAAAAAAAAAAATACAGTATTTATACTATAGCAAACAATAAATACTACAGTATACTACAGTAGGGTCAGCAAAAACAGTACAGTGAATACTATAGTATTCCTACCATTGTACACAATATAGTACTTTTTCATGTGGGCCAAGCTGCCATGCACTGACTAAACTTGGAAAAATTTCGTACCGATGAATTCAAATGCCTCCTCAAAGTACTGGCGCAGGTTCTGCTTGTTGCTGTCAGTTGCGGGCAACCGCTTGTAGCTGAAGAGACCCGTATCGTAATGGTAGAGCGGCAGGTGGGTGGTAACGTTAAGCACGAAGCTGATGTTGTAGCGCTGCAGCGTGTGTGCGTCCTGTGCGTCGTGCTCATTGCCCAAGTAGAGGAAGGGCAGAATTGGCGTCAGGTCGGCATTCTCGATGTCCGGCGTGGAGGGCAGGGACATGGAGTGAGGTAGCACCCCCGTGTGGCCGGAGGCCCCACTGACGCCCATGCTGGCGTCCAGGCTCTCGTGGAGGTGGAGGGAGTGGTCACACAGGCTCTGGTGGTTCTGTCTAAAGGAGCTGAGGCCCCCTGGGTAAACAATAGACAACAACAGGATGAGTTAGCGAAACATAAATACACTTAAATGTGACAATAAACTTAACGCCTGCAGGTATAATCCTTTATGTCAATGGCAGGTTACTACTGCCTGACAGGAACACGTCTGCTACGTGTCTATTGGAGGGAAATATTACTGTATTAAACTATCAAAAACAATCCATGTCCATATTGTTAGCAGTTGATGTTATTCTTCAATAACACAGACTCCAAAGCAAATCAGGAGGAGAAAAATAGGTTTATTTGAGAAGGACAAATCATAGATATTATGCTGGGAGGTAGATGTTCAGTCTCCTCAGCTTTTCTCCACAGAACAAAGGAACAGGACGCCATTTATAACCCCCCACCCTAGCCTGGGGTTGACCAATCAGAAGTCCTTGCAGTACAACTGGGCCAATGGCCGAATAACAACTATCCCCGACTCAATGCACAGAACGTAGCACACGTAGCTCTGAGTTCAGGAGTGACATTCCACAGATTCTAAACAGCTGTTGAACTGAAAATCAACTCCTATTTACATTGACAATTCCCTATTGACCATTAGTATATTTCGTTTTTAGTACTCTCATCTTCTCATCCTATGTGTTGTGTATTTATCTTCAAAATATTCTTAGAGTCCAATTGATGTATCTACCTATTATTCGGTTGTTCTTCCTTCTTTCTGGCCCATCTCTCCTCGTTCTACTTTGAAAAGTGGAGTTTTTCATATCAATCTGATAGGGTGGCAAAATAGGTGACCAAATTATCATAACATACACTTCTATAGCCTGAAGTCGAACACTGGGACACTCCAATCCCCCAACTAACCAACTAACCCAACCATTCAAACCATATAATGTGTTTGAATTGGATATCACAACAGTTTGAAGGGAAGGCTTTGCACTTCATTTGTTTCTGTCTCTCAATCACCTACGGTCCTGGAGGTAATGTCCTATTTCCTTGATCATTTAGAGAGTGAGAGAAACATAAAACATGGCCCCAAGGCAATCCACACAGCATTCCCTTTTTTACCTCTGAAAAATAGCTGTCATCACTCTCCTCAGAGCAAAGATGATGGCCAAATAAGGATAATAAATGTTGAACATTTGTCTTTCTGGACATCTGCACTCCTTCAAATAACATTGTGTAACGTTGACACAATGTTGACACAACGTTAACATAACGTTAACACACATAGGGCATGACACCATCGGCATGGGGGCCTGACACAGAGTATCAGTGTCAGTTAACAAAATCTAACATCATGCTAAGTGAGTTCATGGTATGGCCTCACCGGCTTCACCATAGAAATGGGGCAGGTAAGCATCTCCTATCAACTTTCAACTAGGGAGGATGTTGTCTATCATAAGAGGGTCATAAAATGAGTCTAACTGATAGGGCCACACTAAACAAACATATTAAACTGCTATGTTTCTAAAGTAACGCTTTTTCATCACTCTCTCACGCAAGTATTCCAAGATGGCGTAGCAGTCAGACGTCTTTGTCCTCGTCTTGTCGTGTCCTGTGTATATATCTTTATATTTTTTTTTCTTCACATATTTATTTTACTTTTTTTTATTAACCTCAACTTCAACATACTCTCCTGCAATCCGCCTCACCCAATGTGGTACGGATCTGCTATTTTTTTTACTTTTGAACCGGAACCCCCAACAGAAGCTAGCCAGCTAACTAGTTACTAGCTAGTAGTCAGCTAGCCACTGCTAGCGGTCATCAGCTAACCTATTGCCCGGACAACTCTTGCCAGTATGCACAGCGCGACTCAGACCACAGCAAATCGGACTTATTTTTCTCCATATCTACGGATTCCTACTGCAAGCTCTGAACCTTTTCACCTGGATCATCGCATCTAGCTAGCTGCTATCCGAGTGGCCACTCCTGGCTAACGTCTCTGTCCCGAAGCAAGAACCAATTAGCCTGGAGCTAGCCTTTGCTAGGCCCATCTCCCGGCTAGCCAAAGAGGTCCATCAGCCACTCCTTGGGCTACAATACCTATTTTGCCAATTGGCCTGGACCCCTGTTACTGCCGACACGGAGCCACGCCCATCCATCACAACTGGACTACCGATGTAAACTGCCCGAGGTGTTTTTTCCACTGGCTCCTACGTCGGGACGTCCTCTGAATGCCCATCTGCTAGCCTGCTAGCCACGGCCCGCTAGCTGTCTAGAGCATATCGGACTGTTAGCTGAAGAGGCCCATAGGACAAATTCTTTGGCCACTATACCTATTTTGCCAATTGGCATGGACCTTTTTACCACACGGAGCTCTGCTGATCCATCACGACTGGTCTGCCGACGTAACAGCACGAGGGGGCTACAACAGACTTCTTCCATTGCGACGTCCCTCTAAGGCGCAACTGCTAGCTAGCTGCTAGCCCCGGCCCGCTAGCTGTCTGAACCGCCGTGTCTTGAGCCCGCCGAGCTACTCACTGGACCCCTATGATCACTTGGCTACGCATGCCTCTCCCTAATGTCAATATGCCTTGTCCATCGCTGTTTTGGTTAGTGATTATTGCCTTGTTTCACCGTAGAGCCTCTAGCCCTGCTCAATATGCCTTAGCTAACCCTTTAGTTTAGAGGTCGACCGATTATGATTTTTCAACACCGATACCGATACAGATTATTGGAGGACCAAAAAAGCCGATACCGATTAATCTGGCGATTAAATTGTTTGTTTTTTTGTAATAATGACAATTACAACAATACTGAAGGAACACTTATTTTAACTTAATATAAAACATCAATAAGTTCAATTTAGCCTCAAATAAATAATGAAACATGTTCAATTTGGTTTAAATAATGCAAAAACAAAGTGTTGGAGAAGAAAGTAAAAGTGCAATATGTGCTATGTAAGAAAGCTAACGTTTAAGTTTCTTGCTCAGAACATGAGAACATATGAAAGCTGGTGGTTCCTTTTAACATGAGTCTTCAATATTCCCAGGTAAGAAGTTTTAGGCTGTTGTCCCTCTATACCATTTGTATTTCATTAACCTTTGACTATTGGATGTTCTTATAGGCACTTCAGTATTGCCAGTGTATAGTATAGTATAACAGCATAGCTTCCGTCCCTCTCCTCGCTCCTCCCTGGGCTCGAACCAGGAACACAATGACAACAGCCACCCTCGAAGCAGCGTTACCCATGCAGAGCAAGGGAAACAACCACAGGCTCAGAGCGAGTGACGTTTGAAACGCTATTAGCGCGCACCCTGCTAACTAGCTAGCCATTTCACATCAGCTACACCAGCCTAATCTCTGGAGTTGATAGGCTTGAAGTCATAAACAGCGCAATGCTTGACGCACAACGAAGAGCTGCTGGCAAAACGCACGAAAGTGCTGTTTGAATTAATGTTTACAAGCCTGACACCGCTCAGTCAGATACTTAGAAACGTGTATGCTTGTATGCTCAGTCAGATTATATGCAACGCAGGACACGCTAGATAATATCTAGTAATATCATCAACCATGTGTAGTTAACTAGTGATTATGATTGATTGATTGTTTTTTATAAGATAAGTTTAATGCTAGCTAGCAGCTTACCTTGGCTTACTGCATTCGTGTAACAGGCAGTCTCCTTGTGGAGTGCAACGAGAGAGAGGCAGGTCGTTATTGCGTTGGACTAGTTAACTGTAAGATTAGATCCCCGATCACATGGTAAAAATCTGTCTTTTTGCCCCTGAACGAGGCAGTTAACCCACAGTTCCTAGGCCATCATTAAATGGCCCTAATTAATGGCCCTAATTAATCGGCCATTCCGATTAATCGGTTGACCTCTACTTTAGTTCCACCACCTACACATGCGGTGACCTCACCTGGTTTAAATTGTTTCTAGAGACAATATCTCTCTCATCGTCACTCAATGCATAGGTTTACCTCCACTGTATTCACATCCTACCATACCTGTCTGTACATTATGCCTTGAATCTATTCTACCATTCCCAGAAACCTGCTCCTTTTACTCTCTGTTCCAAACGTACTAGACGACCAGTTCTTATAGCCTTTAGCCGCACCCTTATCCTACTCCTCCTCTGTTCCTCTGGTGATGTAGAGGTTAATCCAGGCCCTGCAGTGCCTAGCTCCACTCCCATTCCAAAAGGCGCTCTCATTTGTTGACTTCTGTAACCATAAAAGCCTTGGTTTCATGCATGTCAACATTAGAAGACTCCTCTCTAAGTTTTGTTTTATTCACTGTCTCTAAGTTTTGTTTTATTCACTGCTTTAGCACACTCTGCCAACCCGTATGTCCTAGCCGTTTCTGAATCCTGGCTTAGGAAGACCACCAAAAACCCTGAAATCTCCATTCCTAACTATAACATTTTCCGACAAGATAGAACTGCCAAAGGGGGCGGAGGTGCAATCCACTGCAAAGATAGCCTGCAGAGTTCTGTCTTACTATCCAGGTCTGTACCCAAACAATTTGAGCGTCTATTTCTAGAAATGTACCTTTCCAGAAACAAGTTTCTCACCGTTGGCGCTTGCTAGAGACCACCCTCTGCTCACAGCTGTGCCCTCGACACCATATATGAATTGATTGCCCCCCCATCTATCTTCTAAGCTCGTGCTTCTAGGTGACCTAAACTGGAACATGCTTAACACCCCTGCCATCCTACAATCTAAGCTTGATGATCTCACACAAATTATCAATGAATCTACCACGTACAACCCCAAATCTGTAAACATGGGCACCCTCATAGATGTCATCCTAACTAACTCGCCCTCCAAATACACCTCTGCTGTTTTCAATCAAGATCTCAGCGATCACTGCCTCATTGCCTGCATCCGGAATGGGTCTGCAATCAAACAACCACCCCTCATCACTGTCAAACGCTCCCTGAAACACTTCTGTGAGCAGGCCTTTCTAACTGACCTGGCCAGGGTATCCTGGAACGACATTGACCTCCTTCCGTCAGTAGAGGATGCCTGGTTATTCTTTAAAAGTGCCTTCCTCACCATCTTAAATAAGCATGTTCCATTCAAAAAATGTAGAACTAGGAATAGATATAGTCCTTGGTTCACTCCAGACCTGTCTGCCCTTGACCAGCACAAAAACATTGTGTGGAGTTCTGCATTAGCATCGAATAGCCCCCATGATATGCAACTTTTCGGGGAAGTTAGGAACAAATATACACAGGCAGTTAGGAAAGCTAAGGCTAGCTTTTTCAAACAGAAATGTGCATCCTGTAGTACGACCTCAAAAAAGTTCTGGGACACTGTAAAGTCCATGGAGAATAAAAGCACCTCCTCCCAGCTGCCCACTGCTCTGAGGCTAGGAAACACTGTTACCACTGATAAATCCACTATAATTGAGAATTTCAACAAGCATTTCTCTATGGCTGGCCATGCTTTCCACCTGGCTACCCCTACCTCGGTCAACTGCCTGGCACCCTCCACAGCAACCCGCCCAAGCCCCCACCATTTCTCCTTCACCAAATCCAGATAGCTGATGTTCTGAAAGAGCTGCAAAATCTGGACCCCTACAAATCAGCCGGGCTAGACAATCTGGACCCTCTCTTTCTAAAATTATCTGCAGAAATTATTGCAACCCCTATTACTAGCCTGTTCAACCTCTCTTTCGTATCGTCTGAGATTCCCAAAGATTGGAAAGCTGCTGCGGTCATCCCCCTCTTCTAAGGGGGTGACACTCTAGACCCAAACTGCTACAGACCTATATCTATCCTACCCTGTCTTTCTAAGGTCTTCGAAAATGTCATGCGGTGGGTGTAGTCAGGCGCAGGAGAGCAGAGATGAGTGAATAAAGAAGCACTTTACTGAGGCAATTGTAAGAACAGAACGCAACCGCATCACAGAAACAAATGCCCAAAGAACAAGTGAGGCAGCACAAAGTACAACAACCAAGTACAAAGTACCAGCTGCCACAAATCACAAGTACAAATAAAACCTGGCACAACCCAGCCAGAAGTGTGCCCAACTAGAAAATAAACAATATCCCACACAGACATGGAGGGAACAGAGGATGTGTGGAAAACAAGACAAAACACATGGAAAATTAAAGGTGGAGCGGCAATGGCTAGAAGACCGGTATAACGTGGACCGCCGAACGCCGCCCAAGCAAGGAGAAGGACCAACTTCAGCGGAAGTCGTGACAGAAAGCCAAGTTAACAAACAGATTACTGACCATTTCGAATCCCATTGTACCTTCTCCGCTATGCAATCTGGTTTCAGAGCTGGTCATGGGTGCACCTCAGCCACGCTCAAGGTCCTAAATGATATCATAACGGCTATCGATAAGAGACATTACTGTGCAGCCGTATTCATCGACCTGGCCAAGGCTTTCGACTCTGTCAACACGTGGACAACTAGACTGTAAACTCTCCTTCCAGACTCACATTAAGCATCTCCAATCCAAAATTAAATCTAGAATTGGCTTCCTATATTGCAACAAAGCATCCTTCACTCAAGCTGCCAAACATACCCTCGTAAAACTTACCATCCTACCGATCCTTGTCATCTATAAAATAGCCTCCAACACTCTACTCAACAAATTGGATGCAGTCTATCACATTGCCATCCAGTTTGTCACCAAAGCCCCATACACTACCCACCACTGCGACCTGTACGCTCTCGTTGGCTGGCCCTCGCTTCATACTCGTCGCCGAACCCACTGGCTACAGGTTATCTACAAGTCTCTAAAAATTCCTACCTCATTTGCACACACTGTATATAGACTTTTTCTATTGTATTATTGACTGTATGTTTGTTTATTCCATGTGTAACTCTGTTGTTGTTTGTGTCGCACTGCTTTGCTTTATCTTGGCCAGGTCGCAGTTGTAAATGAGAACGTGTCCTCAACTAGCCTACCTGGTTAAATAAAGGTGAAATTAAAAAATGAAATAGAAAAACACTCACTCTGAGTGTAAATAATGGAATGAGAGTCTCTTCACACGAGTCTTAAAGGCGTTGAACATTACTACAGTTGAATAAATCATAGTGACCACCACAACCTAGTTATGTGTGTGTGTGTGTGTGTGTGTGTGTGTGTGTGTGTGTGTGTGTGTGTGTGTGTGTGTGTGTGTGTGTGTGTGTGTGTGTGTGTGTGTGTGTGTAGGTCTGGGTCACAGGGAAAAAAGCAAGTCAGGACCAGAAATGTTGCTGTTCTCTGCATCAAAATACGCCATCCAAGTTCCAACAACCATATTGATATACGCCATTTGATGATTTACTCTTCTGGAAAAAAAAACAATAATTAAACCGGAGACTGAGGTTGCATCCCAAAAGACTGATTTAGCTTCTTCCTAGGAAACATTGAAATATTTTTTTTAAATGTATTATTTCTTACACTGGTGTCACAGAAAATCTGAAGTGTTATTGCATACTGCTGGGAAGAACTATTGAATATCAGAGCGAAGTGAACTTACCAGCACTACGACCAGGAATACAACTTTCCTGAAGCGGATCCTTTGTCCGAACCACCCAGGGCATCTGAACTGATTCCAGAGGCTAACCCAAAATAACGTCACCATAGATGAGGTAGACGGTGTGGCCTTCTGGTCAGACTTTCGGAGGCGCACACACTACCCACCGCTTCCGAATATATTACTCGCTAATGTCCAGTCTATGGATAACAAGGTAGGTGAAATTAGGGTAAGAGTTGCTTTCCAGAGAGACATCAGGGATTGTAACATACTCTGTTTCACGGAAACATGGCTCTCTCGGGATTTGCTGTCGGAGTCGGTACAGCCCCCGGGAATCTTTGTGCGTCGCGCCGACAGAAATAAACATCTCTCCGGGAAGAAGAAGGGTGGGGGTGTATGTTTCATAATTAACGACTCATAGTGTAATCGTAACAACATACAGGAACTCAAGTCCTTTTGTTCACGTGACCTAGAATTCCTCACAATCAAATGCCAACCTTATTGTCTCCCAAGAGAATTCCCGTCGGTTATTGTCACAGCTATGTATATCGCCCCTCAAGCCCATACCACGACGGCCCTCAAGGAACTTCACTGGACTTTACACAAACTGGAAACCATAGGGCCCTCCCCCGCCCTCCCTTCGGCAAATCTGACCACAACTCCATTTTGCTCCTCCCTTCCTATAGGCAGAAACTCAAAACTGAAAGCACGAACCACTGCATTCAACCATGGAAGGTTTACTGGGAATATGACCGAATACAAACAGTGTAGTAATTCCCTCAGCAAGGCAATCAAACAAGGTGAATTGTCAGTATAGAGACAAAGTGGAAACACTATTCAACGGCTCAGACACAAGACGTATGTGGCAGGGTCAACAGACAATCATGGACTACAAAAAGAAAACCAGCCACATCACAGACATCGACGTCTTGCTTCCAGACAAACTAAACACCTTCTTCGCCCAGTTTGAGGATAATACAGTGCCACCTACCAAGGACAATGTGTGCTCTCCTTCTCCGTGGTCAACGTAAGTAAGATATTTAAACGTGTTAACCCTCGCAAGGCTGCCAGCCCAGAGAGCATCCCCAGCAGCGTCCTCAGAGCATGCTGGCTGGTGTGTTTATAGAAATATTCAATCTCTCCCTATCCCAGTCTGCAGTCCCCCACATGCTTCAAGATGGCCACCTTTCTTCCTGTACCCAAGAAGGCAAAGGTAACTGAAATAAATGACTAGCGCCCCGTAGCACTCACATCTGGGATCATGAAGTGCTTTGAGAAACTAGTCAAGGATCATATCACCTCCACCTTACCTGCCACCCTAGACCCACTTCAATTTACGTACCGCCCCAATAGGTCCACAGGTGATGCAATCGCCATCACACTGCACACTGCCCTATCTCACCTGGTAGAGATAGTAGTAGGCTTGATTACCAACAACGACGAGACAGCCTATAAGGATGAGGTGAGGGCACTCGGACTGTGATGTCAGTTAAACAACCTCTCACTCAACGTTAACAAAACAAAGGAGATGATCGTGGACATCAGGAAACATCAGAGGGAGCACCCCTCTATCCACAACGATGGGACAGCAGTGGAGAAGGTGGAAAGTTTTAAGTTCCTTGGCGTACACTTTACGGACAAACTGAAATAGCCCACCCACACAGAGAGTCTGGTGAAGAAGGCGCAACAGTGCCTCAGGAGGCTGAAGAAATTTGGCTTGTCACCTAAAACCCTCACAAACTTTTACAGATGCACAGTTGAGAGCATCCTGTCGGGCTGCATCACCGCCTGGTACGGCAACTGCACTGCCCATAACCATAACCGCAGATCATTTTGAAAACAAAACCTTTATTCTTTCAGTGAAATACGGAACCATTCCGTATTTTATCTAACGGGTAGCATCCATAAGTCTAAATATTTCTGTTACATTGCACAACCTTCCAATGTTATGTCATAATTACATAAAATTCTGGCAAATTAGTTCGCAACGAGCCAGGCGGCCCAAACTGTTGCATATTCCCTAACTCTGCGTGCAATGAACGCAAGAAGACTATTTCCCTAGTTTAATATTGCCTACTAACCTGGATTTCTTTTAACTAAATATGCAAGTTTAAAAAAATATACTTCTGTGTATTGATTTTAAGAAAGGCATTGATGTTTATGGTTAGGTACATTCGTGCAACAATTGTGCTTTTTTTGCAAATGCGCTTTTCTTGAATCATCCCCAGTTTGGCGAAGTTGGCTGTCTTTGTTAGGAAGAAATAGTCTTCACACATTTCGCAACGAGCCAGGCGGCCCAAACTGCTGCATATACCCTGACTCTGTTGCATAGAATAAAAGAGAAGTGACACAATTTCCCTAGTTAAAATAAATTAATGTTAGCAGGCAATATTAACTAAATATGCAGGTTTAAAAACATATACTTGTGTATTGATTTTAAGAAAGGCGTTGATGTTTATGGTTAGGTACACATTGGTGCAACGACAGTGCTTTTTTCGCAAATGCGCTTGTTAAATCACCCGTTTGGCGAAGTAGGCTATGATTCAATGATAAATTAACAGGCACCGCATCGATTATATGCAACGCAGGACAAGCTAGATAAACTAGTAATATCATCATCCATGTGTAGTTAACTAGTGATTATGTTAAGATTGATTGTTTTTTATAAGATACATTTAATGCTAGCTAGCACCTTACCTTGGCTCCTTGCTGCACTTGCAGAACAGGTAGTCAGCCTGCCACGCAGTCTCCTCGTGGAGTGCAATGTAATCGGCCATGATCGGTGTCCAAAAATGCAGATTGTTATGAAAACTTGAAATCGGCCATAATTAATCGGCCATTTCGATTAATTGGTTGACCTGTACTGCTAACCATGTGTATGTGAACAATAAAATTTTATTTGAAATCCTTATGTACTGTTGATTCTTGAACAGAGCTCTATGGGCCCTGTCAAAAGTAGTGCACGTAAGTAGCTAGGGAATAGAATGTTATTTGGGATGCATCCAAAACTGTTTTTCACATTTCATTAATGCATGAGTAAATCGTAACTAACATTTGGTATCCCTCCTTATGGGTAAATTAAATACCATTTCGACAAACCATTTCTGTATAGACCTCGCTTCGTGCACAGGGGCATTGCCATGCTGAAACAGGAAAGGGATTCCCCACAGTTGGAGTTGGAAGATTGTGTAGTGTTCAGATTTCCTTTTACTGGACCGAAGGCGTCTAACCTGAACCATGAAAAACAGCCCCAGACCATTATTTCTCCTTCAGCAAACTTTACAGTTGGCATTATGCATTGGGGCAGGTAGCGGTCTCCTGGCATCCACCAAACCCAGATTCTTCTGTCAGACTGCCAGATATTCAAGCGTGATTCATCACTCCAGAGAACACGTTACCACTGCTCCAGAGTCCAATGTCAGTGAGCTTTACACCACTCCAGCTGGGCATTGCGAATGATAATCTTAGGCTTATGTGCAGTTGCTCGGTCATGGAAACCCATTTCATGAAGCTCCAGACGAACAGTTCTTGTGCTGACATTGCTTCCAGAGGACCGAGGACAGATGATTTATACGCGCTACTCACTTAAGCACTCGGCAGACCCAATCTGTGAGCTTGTGTGGCCTGCGGCTGAGCCGTTGTTGCTCCTAGACGTTTCCACTTCACAATAACAACGCTTACTGTTGACCCGGACAGCTCAAGCAGGTCAGACATTTTAAGAACTAACTTGTTGGAAATGTAGCATTATATGACGGTGCCACGTTGAAAGTCACCGAGCTCTACAGAATGGGCCATTCTACTGCCAATGTTTGTCTATGGAGATTGCATGGCGGTGTGCTCAATTTTATACATCTGTCAGCAACGGGTGTGGAGGAAATAGCCAAATCAACTAATTTGAACTGGTATCCACATACTTTTGGCCATGTAGTGTATTTCTGGCTTTTGATTGCAGGGTCATAACTGATTAAAAAAATACCCACAACTTCTTGATCCAATGAAACTTTACTAAAGTTTTTTTTTAAATGTATTTACAATTTTGAAGAAGAATGAAAGAAGAAGGTGAAGAAAATAACATGCTCCTTTTATTTTTCAAAACTTCTTTAAAAAGACTAGTACACCCTATTCCAGAACATAGGGAATAGAATGCCATTTGGGACGCATCCTATGTCTATGGTTAGAGGCCTCTCTTCTACAGGATCCAATTAATCACTAAGACCCTCCATGATCAATATTAGAATTAATCATGTCTTGTTATAAATTACACTGACACTGGGAAACCCACATACGGCGGTTGAGACCAGCCGAGACATAAATATTTTTATTTTAAACTAGTTCAGAACAAATTCTTATTTTCAAATACAGCCTAGGAACAGTGGGTTAACTGGCAGAATGACAAATTTGTACCTTGTCAGCTCAGGGATTTGAACTTGCAACCCTCCGGTTACTAGTCCAACGCTCTAACCACTAGGCTACCTTGCCGCCCCAGGAGAAACAGGGTCGATGGAGCTCAGGGCTGAAGCTGAGTCGTTGGATTCCTGCAGCAGCAGATGTCTGCATTTCAGGGGAATTAAATCAGATAAAAAGACCAAGACATTCTGCCCTACTGTAGCCCGCTCCCTGTTCCCCACCGCCGCAGACAGAGATGGGCGCAGAGGGAGAGCGAAGGAGGAAGGAAGGGGGAAGGAATGGAGGAAGCCATCAGGTCGAGAGGAGAGGAGGGTAGAGAGGACAGTAGAGCCGTAGGAGGATGGGATGGCATCAAGGTGCTACAGTATGATCTCCCTGAAAGACAGCGTCTGCGAAGCAGACGGCAGAAACATGTCCTAGCCCCCAACCCAGAACACAGCCTGCTGCTGCTCCAGCTCTGCACACACACAAACACTCACACACAGACACACACGAACCGAAGATATAAAACATGGCACTAACCCAGAGGCTGCTGCCTCAACAGGGCTCAGTATTTACGAACAGCTGCCTCCTCGTATCTGCCCAACAGCCAAAGCATATTACATACCCTGGCAGGACAAGAGCTGCCTGCCAAATTAAGATCCCTGTCTGTGTGTGTGTGTGTGTGTGTGTGTGTGTGTGTGTGTGTGTGTGTGTGTGTGTGTGTGTGTGTGTGTGTGTGTGTGTGTGTGTGTGTGTGTGTGTGTGTGTGTGTGTGTGTGTGTGTGTGTGTGTGTGTGTGTGTGTGTAGATTAAGCAGAAGTGTCAGTTTAGGCCTTCATTCTGTAATTTATATGGGTAGTACAAAGTAAATTGCAGTGTGAGTTACAGTAAAAGAGTCTTACACACAATGGAGGCAAGACAAATTCCTACTTTACACCTAACATGAGCCTATTCATCAGGGACATACAATCAATAGCAAATATCACCATTGCACCAACTTCATTGCCTATTGTCATCTAAACGTCTATCTCCATCACAACAGAAGCATAAAGACTCTGGAAAAGGACTTGGACGGACCAGCTTAGAGCTACGTAAACCAATCTCTCTCATCTTCTCAGAAACAAACCAGAGCTCTTAAAAAATTGTCTCTAATTAAAACAGTCCAGTAGGCTTTTTATATGAAAGACCTCATCCTCATCTTTCAACAATTCCAGTTAACATCCCTGATGTTTCTACATTGACTCACTGAAGCTTCGACACAACCTCCGGAGAACCTCAAGATTATGATCTGGAAGGCAAAACTGATGCTAGATCCGCACTCCTACACTACCTTATCTGGGACATTTTGTGAATATGAGCCCAGAACTTCATCCTACCTTTGAGAACGATGGGGTCCTTGCCCTCCCTCCTCAGCGAATCCAGGACCACATGGAGGGGCTGCGAGGAAGTCACCCTCTGGGGATCCATGGTATTTTCGTCATACACCACGATCTCTTTGGAGAAGATGCTTTTGAAGGAGTCCTTGCCGGAAGACTCGCGGCATGACAGGAGGTCCAACACTGTGATCTTGCCCTGCTGCAGCCGCCGCCGGCTGATCTTGTCCGAACAGTTGATGTGTACCGCGCCCTGGATGTGGCTCTTGTTGTACTCCATGAAGGGTCGGCAATCGATGATGACCGGGACCGGCCCGACCAGGTGTCCCATGGGGCATCTGGCCATTCGTTTGGCCAGCTCATTGGGGTGGATGACCCGGATGGTGGACCCTAGAGCCCTGGGTGAGCCTGAGGTGAGACTGGGGTCACTAAAGGCCTCATGGTGGACCATGCCCATGGGGTTGGAGGAAGAGGTGGGTCCAGCATAGCTGAGGTTGGGGCTGCTGGCGCTCACCTGGCTCACATGGCTCTGGTGGCTCTGCTGGTGGCGCTGGTTGTGCTGGCTGTCCTTCTCGTAGGTGGTGACCGAGCAGCAGCTGGCACTGCTGCATCCACACGACAGGGAGCGCGTGGAGCCGTTGGATGAGGGCATATACGTGAGGTTGGTCGCCCGGATCTTCACCACCGTGGTGCTGATGACCGTTGCCTTGCTGCTGTGGCTGGTGACGGTGGTGTCCAGGTAGCTGGTGTCCAGGCACAGTCGGAGTTCCTGAGGTCGGATCGGCCTTGGCAGCGCCACCACAATTCTGTCGTCGAGGGGAGATGGAGGCATGGGGAGGCTGAGGGTCAGGACGTCTAGGGAGAACTACAAGAAGCCAGTCTACATGGGGAAAGATTGACAGAAGAAACAAAATGTCAGGGCTTGCATGCATAAAGCATTTCAGAGTAAGACTGCTGATTTAGGATATGTTTTGCCTTTTAGATAATAATAAATAAGATTACATTGACACGAAGCTAGACCAGTACTCCGAGATGCTTTATGAATATGGGCCTAGATTAGGTTTGTGAGTGCACCAACGGAATCCACTATAGACTAGAGGTCTTTATGGGTCCACCCTAACCTGAATACCCGAGCCCGACCCGGGACACAAGGGGCCCGGATCCAAAATTCAAACTTTTCCCTCAGGTTCAGGTCAGGTCCTGTTTGATTGTCATCGGTCTCGGGTCTATGTAACTGCAATTGATAGACCCAAGTGGACCTGAATGGACCTGATCACGGGTTTGCATAGCCTATAGCATATTTATTTTACAGTAATAAGGTGAATCTGTTCACTTATAGAAGGCCTAGCCAACATATGAAGACCTATTCGTTAACGAGAAGAGCAACTGGCTGATAATCTTTTTTATTTTTTATTAAGGTCCAATTGGGTCTGATATAGTTGTAGTCGGGCCCATTTGGGTTCGGATCTGATTGTTCAAGTCCGGGTCCCCTTTTCTTAAAATGATTGTGTTGTATTACTGTATTGTATCACTGTATTATTGTATCACTGTATTACTTATACAACTAATATAAGGACAGGAAATGAGACCAGAGTAGAAATTAACATGGGCATTGTTTAATGCGTTTCACAGGAATAACATTCCAAGCATTTCATCGTAGGTAAGCAAGGGAGTTACAGGTGCCCTAAAGGGACAAAACTAGAATATCAATACACAACATATTCCTCCCCCTTTACCTTTGATGATTCAATGTTTTGCCTATTGTTTTCTTTTTAACATAAGTTATCTTAATGTAAATAAATGAACTTCTCAGAATAACCTTTTTTAAACAAGGGAAAGAGGGTAGACTGACACAGTTCCCCGACTTAACCCTGGGGTGTAATTCTGCCCCAATGTCAGAGGTTAGTCTGAACTAAATAGTCAACCTGTCACGGGTTCGTCTTTCTCTTGCAGGGTAATGACGACGTACAGGTGAGTCTACAGTCACATTGTCTCTGAGTCGGAGTGGTGATGGTGTATGCCCAGACTGGGGTGCAACAGTACCCTGAATAGGCTCTCTGGCTGGTTCAGGTGAGTCTAGAGCACTTTCCACATTTGTAGGTTGCTGCAGTGGATGTTCAAGTGATGGCTCGTAGTCATGATAGGCCTCCAGTAGCTGATCTTGGATTGTCGCTTGACAGGAGTCATCTCTGAGGATGGTTCCTGGCAACAGTTGATCCACGTGTCTCCTCCAGATGATGTTTTCTGGTGTGTGAACTGTGTAGGACACAGGTCCTGTTTGTGCAACCACTGTGGCTGGTATCCACTTTGGAACTTTACAGTAGTTCCGAGCAAGAACTTTCTCTCCAGCTATGAAGCTTCTGTCATTTGCTTTGCCCTGTCTCTCCCTCCTGTGCTCTCTGTTGTGTCTGTACAACCTGTTTAGTCTTTGGAGGTCTCAGGAGGTTGAGTCGCGTGCAAAACTGTCTTTTCATCATGGCTGACGCGGGTGCCACTTTGGTTGTAGCGTGGGGAGTGTTTATGTAGGTTAACAGGAAGGTGTTTTTAGGTGCCTATTGAGGGAGCCGTTCCCTTGTGATGATTTTAAAGCTTGCTTCATCGTTTGGACAAACCTTTCGGAGAGGCCGTTCGTTGCAGGATGATACGGCACTGACTTGATGTGCTGAATTCCATTTGCTTCCATGAATGACCGGAACTCTTCAGACACCTGTTGGGGGCCATTATCACTAATGAGTTGCTTTGGCAAGCCGAAGCGACTGAAGATTGACAGTAGCTCTTTAATGGTTCTCTCCGCTGAGGTGCTCTTCATCACTATGACCTCAGGCCATTTGCTGTGTGCGTCAACTACGACTAAGAACATACGATCCTCCAGTGGGCCTGCATAGTCTATGTGGACTCGCTGCCAAGGCTCCCCTGGGAAGTGCCATGGGTGTAGTGGCGCTAGCTGAGACATGTTCCTCATCTTTTGACGTGCAGATCATGACTTGACCTTGTCTTTGATAGCGGTGTCCAGACCTTGCCACCAAAAGTACCTGCGTGTAATCTCCTTCATTCACACCATGCCACAGTGCCCTGAATGGAGTTCTTCAAGCACCTGCCTTCTCAGTGGCGGCGGTATGATGACCGGAAAACCCCATAGCAAGCATCCGAACTGAACTGTGAGCTGGTTTCTCCTCACTAGGTAAGGTTATAGGCTGCCCGACATCTCTCCTTCTTTTCCACGAGTGACAATGTCCGTGACCTCAGACATCACTGGGACAGTGTGGCTGAACTTTTTCACTTGGACAGATGTAACTGGGGCGTTCGTCACTTCCTTGAAGTAGAAGATTTCAGCCTGGGAGTGCTCAGTGTATGCGACAGGTAAGGGAAGCCTTGAGAGACCGTCTGCATTGCAGTGCTGCTCATACCTTCTGTACTTGATATCGTACTGGTGAGCAGATAACAATGCCCATCGCTGCATACGGTTGGCTGCATGCGGCTGGCTGCAAGCGGCGGAATGCCGGTGTGGGGACCAAAGATGAAGTTGAGGAGTCTATGGTTTGTCAGCAGTGTGAATCGTCGGCCATACAGAAACTGATGAAATATCTTAACTCTAAACACAATGGCGAGTGTTTCACGCTCTATCTGTGCATAATTGCTCTCGGCTTTACTTAAGGTCCGTGATGTGAAAGCAATTGGCCTTTCTTCACGTGATGGCATAATGTGTGAGACAACCGCACCAACGCCATAAGGCGATGCATCACATGCCAACTGTAATGGCAGGTTGGGGTTGAAGTGGGTTAGGGCCTCTGACTGAGCTAAGGATGTTTTCACTTTCTTGAAGGCCTCCTCACATCTGTCTGTCCACTTCCACTGTTTGGTTTTGTTCAAAAGTTAATGCAGTTGCTTTAACATGTTAGCTAGGTTGCTTCCGCAACGGCCTTCACCTTCGATGGCACCTTGTGGAGACCTGAACTGTCGATGACGTGGACCAGGTACTCAACAGAGGGCCGGAAAAACTTGCATTTGTCCTTCCGGACCCTCAGACCGTTCTCCTCCAATCTCTGTAGTGTAGCGTTCTTGTTTCTCAGGTGCTCCTGCTCGTCTTTGCTGGTGATGAGTAGATCATCGAGGTAACATTGGACCCCAGTGAGCCCACTCAGTATCTGGTCCATAGCTCTCTGAAACAAGGCCGGAACTGAGGTGATTCCAAAATGAAGCCTCCGGTACCTGTACAGTCCTTTGTGAGTCACTATGGTCAACAGTTCTTGTGACTCTTGGTCCACATGCACATGTAGATAGGCCTGACATATGTCTATCTTACTGAATTTTTGTCCTCCAGCTAAACCAGAAAACAGGTTATCAATGAGGGGTAGTGAATATTTTTCAGCAGTCAAGACTGGGTTAATTGTGACTTTGAAATCACCACAGAGTAGCCCATTCACTGGATCCAATACTCCACTCTCCACTAGTCTGTTTAGCTCAATTTCAACTTTTGGTTTTATGGCGTATGGGACAGGTCTAGCTTTGAAGCATTTAGTTTGCTGTCTGGTTTCACGGTCAATTTAACTGTTATGTCCTTCATACTGCCAAGTTCTCCTTTGAACACACCCGCGTGTTTCCTCAATATCCCTTGTAGGTTTGTGTCCTCTTTTGCAACCATGTGAATTTCCTGCCAGTTTAGTTTGATCTTTTCCAGCCATGTGCGTCCTAGCAATGCTGGATGGTTGCCTTTCACAATGTAGAGTGGTAGCTTTACCTTCTGTTTGTTGAGCTCCACTGTAACAATCACGCTTCCTCTCACTGAAGCAATCTCACCGGTGTATGTTTTCAGCATCATCTTTGTGGGCTGTAGTGTGAAGTAATGTAGTTTATCCTTGTATACAGCCTCAGACAGCAAAGATATGGCTGCTCCAGTGTCCACTTGCATCCGTACTGCGTTTCCATCCAGTAGCGGTGTCACCCAGTATTCGTATCCATTGTCTGAAATGGACAAAACATGCAAAGATTCTTCCCCTTCAGACAGGGTATCACTTTGTTCATCCTCTATGTGCTCCATTTTATGCACTTTCTTTTTGTACTCCCTGAAGTCGCTTTTCCTTTGTTCAGTACTTTTGTTTGATTGTCTCTTTTTGTTTTTACATGCACGTTCGATGTGACCCTTTTTTCCACAACTTCTGTAGTCTAAATCTTTGCACCAACACTCCTCTGCTTGGTGACCTGGTTTCCCACAGCGATAGCATGGCTTGCCACCTCGTGCCTTGTTTTTTAACTCCATAGACACCTTTGGCACTTGGGTCGATGCACTTAACTGTTGTGCATCTTTACTTGCCATTTCCAATGACGTACTCACTTCTATTGCTCTCTGCAATGTTAACCTCTTGAAGCTAGGGGGCACTATTTTTATGTTTGGAAAAATAACGTTCCCAAAGTAAACAGCCTATTTCTCAGGACCAGATGCTAGAATATGCATATTGACAGATATGATTCATCACCAGGTTTTTCAGGCGTTACCAGGCTGTGCAATAGATTGAATGTTTTTCCTCCCATCACAGTCAAAAATGTTGGCACGACTTCTGTTTTAATTCCATTTGCCAACACAAAGTACTCAAAACGTTCTGTGTAAGAACTCCATTGTTCCACAGATTAATCAAATGTTCCTATATTTCCAACCAATGCAGACATTTTCGGTTTATTTTTCTTTCTCACACTTTTCAGACGTTCCCTTACTCCCAGGCCCTTTTTTCTTCTTTTAACTCACGCTGACTTCACTTTCTCCAGCAGCAAACTCTTCCTATCCCTCGAGGGTCTGCTGTGACATCAAAAGCACGTTTTGTTTGCGTCTTTCTACAGCGAATTCTTTTTAATGAATTTAACTCAGACTTTCTGCTGAAGATAATGAGCACAAACGTGAGAACGTTTCTTATTCGTCGCCAGTTGTGTTGTATAGCACACTGTATTACTTATACAACTAATATAAGGACAGGACATGAGACGGGAGTAGAAATTAACGTGGGCATTGTTTAATGCGTTTCACAGGAAGAACATTCCAAGCATTTCAACGTAGGCTCTACTGGGTCCGTTCGGGCCCAGTTAAACCAGAGAAGACTTCTGCTATAGGCTACTATGACGTGGGTAGAATCAATAATAACCACAGCGTCTATCGAATAGCATGGAGGTTTGTTGATGACCAATGCCACTGACTGGGGACAGTGAATGAGAAACTAAACAGCTACACAGTCACCACATATCTGCTAAGTAAACGTCTGCAAGACAACTACCACAGTCATGGGAATATGCAGGTTAAACAGAGAGCCTACTGACCATTTAGTGAGGGTGGATATAAACCATAGACTATATGATATATGTGGAGTGTCCAATGAATATGTAGCCTATGAGCAAATAATATAATCCTCACAAATATGTGCAGGTCACACGGGGATTGAAATTCACAGAGCAAATATCTGGACTACGCAGCTAGGCTACTGTCAATTTCACATTGCAGTGCAATAAGGCTATGCATTTCAGGTGACAAAAAAGACTGGAATACTGCTTCAACCTGTAGTAGAGCTACGCCGCAGTTTGGTCTCTCCCTCCAAATCACATCTGGGACAGTCATGGGATGCGCGAGGCTGCTTAAATGTCATCAAACGTTGTAATAATAACGATGTAATAAGCCATGTCCTCACGTCAAAGTACGCCCATGGTCGCGTCGTCTGGCCCGTGCATTTAGTGTCCAGCTGTTTCAACTGGCTGGTAATGTAAAAAAAATCACAGGGTGTACATTCATTGAAGAGACCGGCATGAGGACGTGCTGAGAATAAAAGTATTGGAGGGCTTCAGCGGTACAGACACGGTTTGATTAGATTAAACATGTCAATTCCAATTCAAAGACGCCGCGGTTGGACAGCACATATTTATCTCGTATAGTAAAACATTGTATCATTTGTAGTGATAGTCTAGTCTGGATAATTTTGGCAACATTGTAGCCAGTAACAGATATTTGTTAAAAGTGATATTGAAAAGCCAGCAGTTTATCATCTATCAGTTAGCATGAAGAAAATGAGTTCTTGCAACGATCTAAAGGATATAGGATATCGAATAGCCTATAGTTTCATGTGAAATTCCTGATATCTGAAATCGTTCATATTTAACGTTAGCACTGTTATGACTTGAAATTGCTGAGTATGGTATGTTCATGTTGATAACCGCCAGCGTAATTTATACACAACTTGTAAGCTATATACACTGTGAAAGGTCGCCTAATAAAGGAATTTTAGAAGTTTACTTACATTTTTGTAAGACAATGTTTTGGGTGCTCCGGTTGAGTGTTGACGAATTTTATTTGTGCTCAATGTTGAATCCATTCAGCCTTTCCCAGTGCCGCGGATCCGCAACATTTCTACTTTTAGCCTGGTCCCCAGTAATAATATACAAGGGGTTCAGCCAACCTAGAGAATTGGCACTTTAGGATTGGCACGTGTATGAGCCAATAAACGACTTCATTAATATTCAATTAGTCGTTTTGTACAGTGAGAGCGCAGCGAGAACCAACCCAGTAGTGGGTGTTCCGCAGCGGGTCTTAAAAATCGGCTAGGATTTCAATCTCAATTGTAATCCTCGTGTACTCTCTGTTGTCTCCTCGCCTCCTTCTCAAAACACATTGGATGAGAAATTCAGAGGGGCGGGACATTTGGCTTTCTCATCCAATGGATTTTGAGAAGGCGAGGAGAGCAGAGACAGGACGCGAGGAGTGAGTAATTGAGTTTCTCCTTAAATAGTCAAATTAACAATTCTCAGAGTCCCATGTATGAGAGCAGGGTGATGTCACTGGCAACCAATCAAAAGTGCGCTACGAGGAAGAGTGAAGCAAGTGTAGACGGATGATAACATTCTCAGATTAGAAATTCGTTCATCCTGTTTCGTCTTTAATGCGTTCTTCTCCGCCTATTTTTGCAGAACATACAGTCATAACCACTGTAGTAGTTGCATGCAATTTAATAGTTTAATAATGATTGTTTTTTCAGGGGCTAACTGGTTTATAGTGATTCATATTATGCAGCTAGGCTATGATATTACAATGCTAATGCATAATCTACAATAGCCTATTATATAAGGTTATGGCCACAGGTGCCTTCAATTAGCCTGTCTGTGATTCATGTTCATTGGAAATGATCTTGACAATTTGCTCATTTAGGGGTGTATCATGGATAATTATAGTCATGTGATGTCCTGCTCCAGAATAGCCATGCCTAGGTCCTCCCTAGTAGATACTGTGTAACAAGGCTCATGTCTCTGCATATAAGACCCTGAACCAATACCCTACTCACGATATTTTGATGTAGGGCTATGGCTTAGGCACGTATATTATATGGACATTAAAAGGTTCATATGAAAGGGAGCATATCTCTGCTTATAAGACCCTGAACCAATACCCTACTCAAGATACTGTGATGTGTGGCTTGCACATCTAGGTTACATGGACATATACTTGTTAATTATAGCCTGTATACATTCTTCTTGGATATGCACTGAGTGTACAAAACATGATGAATATTAGGCTCTTTCCATGACATAGATTGACCAGGTGAAAGCTAAGATCCCTCATTGATTTCACTTGATAAATCCACTTCAATCAGTGTAGATTAAGAGGAGACAAGTGCATTTCTTTTTGTGCCTTGAGATGATTGAGGCGTGGCTTCATAACTTTTCGGGTTTTGAAGAAAATGGCAGAATATATTCAGCCGAAGTCCGACGAAAGCGGATACAGGTTCATTGCTTTTGACTAATTATGACAAATGTTAAGAAAATGTTGAAAAATGTAATAAAGTAATGCCTTTTCAAATAAGTTACGTTACATGTTAATGTTGGCTGACAATTTGTTAGCTATGCTATCCTTACGAACCGCATAGCATTATAGCAGTATGTACCGGTATGTTATAGTTACCTAACGTTATTTGGCTACCAATACATTCAACTTGCCAGGCAGTATATTAACTATCTGCTATCTATCAAACTACCAGTGTTTATTGACTTGATTATTTACATCAAATGTGGCGCTACAAAGTATTAACTTAAGGGGGCTGAATAATTTTGCATGCCCAATTTTTCAGTTTTTGATTTGTTAAAAAAGTTTGAAATATCCAATAAATGTCGTTCCACTTCATGATTGTGTCCCACTTGTTGTTGATTCTTCACAAAAAAATACAGTTTTATATCTTTGTGTTTGAAGCCTGAAATGTGGCAAAAGGTCGCAAAGTTCAAGGAGGCCGAATACTTTCGCAAGGCACTGTACGATGAACAGAGAGTAGCAGCAGCGTAAAAGAGGGGTTGGGTAGGGGCACACAATGCAAATAGTCTGGGTAGCCATTTGATTACCTGTTCAGGAGTCTTATGGCATGGGGGTAAAAACTGTTGAGAAGCCTTTCTGTCCTAGACTTGGCACTCCGGTAACGCTTTCCATGCGGTAGTAGAGAGAACAGTCTATGACTGGGGTGGCTGGAGTCTTTGACAATTTTTAGGGCCTTCCTCTGACACCGCCTGGTGTAGAGGTCCTGGATGGCAGGCAGCTTAGCCCCAGTGATGTACTGGGCCATACGCACTACCCTCTGTAGTGCCTTGCAGTCGGAGGCCGAGCAGTTGCCGTACCAGGCAGTGATGCAACCAGTCAGGATACACTCGATGTTACGGCTGTAGAACCTTTTGAGGATCTGAGGACCCATGCCAGGATCTGAGGACCCATGCCCATCTTTTTAGTTTCCTGAGGGGGAATAGGCTTTGTCGTGCCCTATTCATGACTGTCTTGGTGTGTTTGGACCATTCTAGTTTGTTGGTGATGTGGACACCAAGGACCTTGAAGCTCTCAACCTCCTCTACTACAGCCCTGTCGATGAGAATGGGGGCATGCTCGGTCCTCCTTTTCCTGTAGTCCACAATCATCTCCTTAGTCTTGGTTACGTTGAGTGATAGGTTGTTATTCTGACACCACCCGGCCAGGTCTCTGACCTCCTCCCTATAGGCTGTCTCGTCGTTGTCAGTGATCACGCCAGGATCCAGTTGCAGAGGCAGGTGTTTAGTCCCGGGATCTTAAGCTTAGTGATGAGCTTTGAGGGTACTATGGTTTTGAACGCTGAGCTGTAGTCAATGAATAGCATTCTCACGTAGGTGTTCCTTTTGTCCTGGTGGGAAAGGGCAGTGTGGAGTGCAATAGAGATTGCATAATTTGTGGATCTGTTGGGGCGGTATGCAAATTGGAGTGTGTCTAGGGTTTCTGGGATAATGGTGTTGTTGTGAGCCATTACCAGCCTATCTGTAACGTTTGTCGTCGGAAGGAGACCAAGGTGCAGCGTTGTAGTAGGTGTTCATGATACTTTAATTACTCAGAACACTAAACAAAAACAACAAAAGAATAACGAACGTCACGTTCTGCAGGCTTCACAGAGCTAACAAAAAACAAGATCCCACAAACAACAAAAGGAGAATGACAACTTATACGTGATCTCCAATCAGAGACAACGATAAACAGCTGCCTCTGATTGGGAACCACACTCGGCAAAAACCAAAGAAATAGAAAACATAGAATTAAATAAACTAGAATGCCCACCCTAGTCACACCCTGGCCTAACCAAAATAGAGAATAAATGGCCAGGGCGTGACACTTTCAAAGCACTTCATGGCTAAGGACGTGAGTGCTATGGGTAGGAAATCATTTAGACCTTAGTGTTCTTGGGCACAGGGACAATGGTGGTCTGCTTGAAACATGTTGGTATTACAGACTCAGTCAGTGACTGGTTGAAAATGTCAGTGAAGACTCTTGCTAGTTGGTCAGCGCATGCTCAGAGTACACGTCCTGGTAATCCATCTAGCCCTGCGGCCTTGTGAATGTTGACCTGTTTAAACGTCTTACTCACATCGGCTACGGGCGTGATCACACAGTTGTCCGGAACAGCTGATGCTCTCATGCATGCCTCAGTGTTGCTTGCCTCGAAGCGAGCATAGAAGTGATTTTGCTCATCTGGTAGGCTAGTGTCACTGGGCAGCTTCCCTTTGTAGTCTGTAATAGTTTGCAAGCCCTGCCACATAAGAAGAGCATCGGAGCCGGTGTAGTACGAATCAATCTTAGCCCCGTATTGATGCTTTGCCTGTTTGATGGTTCATCGTAGGGCATAGCAGGATTTCTTATAAGCTTCTGGGTTAGAGTCCCACACCTTGAAAGCAGCAGCTCTACCCTTTAGCTCAGTGTGAATGTTGCCTGTAATCCATGGCTTCTGGTTGGGGTATGTACGTACAGCCGCTGTGGGGACTACGTCTTCGATGCACTTATTGATAAAGCCAGTGACTGATGTGGTGTACTCTTCAATGCCATCGGAAGAATTCTTGTTCCAGTCTGTGATAGCAAAACAGTCCTGCAGTTTAGCATCTGCTTCATCTGACCACTTTTTTATCGACCGAGTCACTGGTGCTTCCTGCTTTAATTTTTGCTTGTAAGCGGGAATCAGGAGGATAGAATTGTGGTCGGATATACCAAATGGAGGGCAAGGGAGAGCTTTGTACGTGTCTCTGTGTGTGAAGTACAGGTGATCTAGAATTTCTTTCCAACTCTGGTTGCACAACACATCATGTTGATAGAAATTAGGTAGAACTGATTTAAGTTTCCTTACATTACAGTCTCCGGCCACTAGGTGTGTCAGCTCTGGGTGAGCGGTTTCCTTTTTGCTTATTTCCTTATACAGCTGACTGAGTGCGGTCTTAGTGCCAGCATCCGTCTATGGTGGTAAATAAACAGCCACGGAAAGTATAGCTGAAAACTCTCTAGGCAAATAGGGTGTCCCGCATTTTATCACAGGATACTCTACTTCAGGTGAGCAAAATTCCTTAGTTCCTTAGATTTTGTGCACCAGCTGTTGTTTACAAATATGCAAAGACCGCTCCCCCCCAGCGTATATCCCACTAGCTGAATATCTATGTCATCATTCAGCCACGATTCCGTGAAACATAAGATATTACAGTTTCTGATGTCCTGTTGGTAGGATATTCATGATTGTACCTAGTCTAATTTATTGTCCAGTGATTGCGCGTTGGCGAGTAATATTGATGGTAACGGCAGCTTTCCCACTTGCCTTCTGCGGATCCTTACGAGGCACCCAGCTCTGTGTCCTCTGTACCTGTGTCACTTCCTCTTGCAAATAACTGGGATGTTGGCCTTGTCAGGTGTTCGGAGAATGTCCTTTGCGTTCTGCTTGTTGAAGAAAAAATCTAAATCTAATCCGAGGTGAGTGATCACTGTCCTGATATCCAGAAGCTCTTTTTTGCCGTAAGATATGTTTGCAGAAAAAAGTTTTAAAAAACACATAATAGTCCAATTAATTGGGCGCCCATAAAACTGCTGCCATTTCTTCCGGCGCCACGATTCAATGGCTATCTACTTCGATTTCAGAGCACTCTCGCACAGAATAACTGATGAATTTACGAGTGCTCAACACCCATTGAATATGGCCCAGTGTCAGTAAATGTTGGCAAAAAAAAGCATAACTAAATTGTTCCCAGCAGCACAGGTACAGTCACCAACGATCTGGATAACATGAAAACAGCCTATCCAGCTCTGCTAGGGCGAGTAAAATGGTCAGAGTGAGGTGTTCTCTCATTTGTGTCTGGAAGTAGCTAGCAAGCTAGCCAGTTAGCTTGGGTGCTTGACTGCCGTTGTGAGGGCAGAACGCTCGGATCAACCCTACTCTTTGGCCAGAGCGTCCAGTGTGTGCTCTGAATTTACATA
Source organism: Oncorhynchus tshawytscha (assembly GCF_018296145.1). Lineage (NCBI taxonomy): Eukaryota > Metazoa > Chordata > Actinopteri > Salmoniformes > Salmonidae > Oncorhynchus > Oncorhynchus tshawytscha. Next base: position 150,514 of record NW_024609833.1, read on the forward strand.
TACGGACAATCTGACGCTCTGAATTTAGAGGGCACACTCCAGATTGAATTTACGAATGTTTAGCTAGTCATTTGTAAAACTAACAATCTAGCAACTTCAGGTAGACAGTCGAAGCTCTGGTATGCTCAACTTAAACAATACCGTTCATTTCCAGTATACTAAAATTAACTAATAGTACATAGTATGTAGTATATACTTATTAAGTATGTAGTATACAGTATGTTAGTATGGGTATTCGAACACAGCTATGGATTATGTATGTGTGCCATTCATAGGGTGAATGGGCAAGACAAAATATATACACTCAACCGTTTCCTGTCTGTATCAAGAATGGTCCACCACCCAAAGGACATCCAGCCAACTTGACACAACTTTGGGAAGCATTGGAGTCAACATAGGCCAGCATCCATGTGGAACACTTTCAACACCTTGTAGAGACCATGCCCGATGAATTGAGGCTGTTCTGAGGGCGCTATATTGTAATTATTTCGCCACTATGGCCTATTTATTGCCTTACCTCCCTTACCCTACCTCATTTGCACACACTGTATATAGACTTTTTCTATTGTATTATTGACTGTATGTTTGTTTATTCTATGTGTAACTCTGTGTTGTTGTTTGTGTTACACTGCTTTGCTTTATCTTGGCCAGGTCGCAGTTGTAAATGAGAACGTGTTCTCAACTAGCCTACCTGGTTAAATGAAGGTGAAATTTAAAAAAAATTAAATTAAAAAGGGGGGGTTGGGAGGCGGTGCAACTCAATACTAGGAAGTTCTTAATATTTTGTACACTCAGTGTATGTCCTTTCAAGAATCCATTAACCCCTATTATAAAAGTATGGTCCACCAGGACAACACGTCCACCATGGTTTGATACAAGTCTATTACTGTAGAATAACTTTTTAAAGTTTTTATAATTTTTTTTTAACTGCCACTTAGTGTCATTCGAATGTACTTTTATTATGTTTTATTTTGACTTGAGGAACTTATTCAAGAATGATCTAATGTAATCTATTACAAAAAATAAAGCAAACGGGATGCAATATGGACAAAAAATGCACAAAATTCTTCCTGTCTCTCCTATACAGGAACGCTAACAAAAATAATTAGCAGAAACCCGTTACTGAAGACGGAGTCATCTATGATTCTCCAAATTATATTTTAAAAGAGGAAGCTAATTATTTTAGGCAGATGTTCTCTTTTCCGTCTCATCCTCTCCCACTGAATGAAGATTACGGTAAGGAATTCTTTCCAAATAATATAAAAAATGGAAAATTAACAAATGTACAGAAAGATCAGTGTACCAAATTAGAGGAATAACTTTTTGAGGCTATTAATTCCTTTCAGTCTGGAAAAACCACAGGGCTTGATGGCATACCGGTAGAGGGATATCAAGTATTTTTTGATATACTAAAAGCTCCATTCGTCACGCCCTGACCTTAGAGAGCCTTTTATTCTCTAATTTGGTTAGGTCGGGGTGTGACTAGAGTGGGTACTCTAGTTTTTGTATTTCTATGTTGGCCTGGTATGTTTCCCAATCAGAGGCAGCTGTCTATCGTTGTCTCTGATAGGGGATCATATTTAGGCAGCCTTTTTCCCACTGGGTTTTTGTGGGATCATATTTCTGTGTAGTTGCCTGTGAGCACTGCTTGAGCTTCACATTTAGTTTGCTGTTTATTGTTTTTGTGAGAGTCCTTTATTAAACATGTGGATCCCAAATCACGCTGCTGAGTATATTTCCAGTTCGCATGACGATCGTGACACCATTGTTAGATTGTTTTATCTACTCCTATAGAAATGGTAGTCTGCCAGGTACTCAGCAGGAAGGTCTGATTTTTCTATTACTAAAACAAGACCCAGATGGCAAATATAAAGACCCAGTCCATCTAAAACACTGGAGGCCCCTTACACTTCAATGTGTGATGCAACAATACTAGCAAAATGCATAGCACTCAGAATTAAAAGGGTTTTACCAGGTATTGTTCATCCTGATCAGACAGGTTTTTTACATGGACGATACATTGGAGATAATATACAACAACTACTAGAAATAATAGAACATCATGAAACATACAGTGGGGAGAACAAGTATTTGATACACTGCCGATTTTGCAGGTCTTCCTACTTACAAAGCATGTAGAGGTCTGTCATTTTTATCATAGGTACACGTCAACTGTGAGAGACGGAATCACATTGTATGATTTGTAAGTAATTAATTTGCATTTTATTGCATGACATAAGTATTTGATCACCTACCAACCAGTAAGAATTCCGGCTCTCACAGACCTGTTAGTTTTTCTTTAAGAAGCCCTCCTGTTCTCCACTCATTACCTGTATTAACTGCACCTGTTTGAACTCGTTACCTGTATAAAAGACACCTGTCCACACACTCAATCAAACAGACGCCAACCTCTCCTCAATGGCCAAGATCAGAGAGCTGTGTAAGGATATCAGGGATAAAGTTGTAGACCTGCACAAGGCTGGGATGGGCTCCAGGACAATAGGCAAGCAGCTTGGTGAGAAGGCAACAACTGTTGGTGCAATTATTAGAAAATGGAAGAAGTTCAAGATGACGGTCAATCACCCTCGGTCTGGGGCTCCATGCAAGATCTCACTTCGTGGGGCATCAATGATCATGAGGAAGGTGAGAGATCAGCCCAGAACTACATGGCAGGACCTGGTCAATGACCTGAAGAAAGCTGGGACCACAGTCTCAAAGAAAACCATTAGTAACACACTACGCTGTCATGGATTAAAATCCTGCAGCACACGCAAGGTCCCCCTGCTTAAGCCAGCGCATGTCCAGCCCTGTCTGAAGTTTGCCAATGACCATCCAGAGGAGGAATGGGAGAAAGTCATGTAGTCTGATGAGACAAAAATATAGCTTTTTGGTCTAAACTCCACTCGCCGTGTTTGGAGGAAGAAGAAGGATGAGTACAACCCCAAGAACACCATCCCAACCGTGAAGCATGGAGGTAGAAACATCATTCTTTGGGGATGCTTTTCTGCAAAGGGGACAGGACGACTACACCGTATTGAGGGGAGGATGGTTGGGGCCATGTATCGCGAGATCTTGGCCAACAACCTCCTTCCCTCAGTAAGAGCATTGAAGATACTAAGGAGTGGCTCCGTAAGAAGCATCCCAAGGTCCTGGAGTGGCCTAGCCAGTCTCCAGACCTGAACCCAATAGAAAATCTTTAGAGGGAGCTGAAAGACCGTATTGCCCAGCGACAGCCCCGAAACCTGAAGGATCTGGAGAAGGTCTGTATGATGGAGGCAAAATCCCTGCTGCAGTGTGTGCAAAATTACAGACCTCTACATGCTTTGTAAGTAGGTAAACCTGCAAAATCATCAGTGTATCAAATACTTGTTCTCCCCACTGTATAAGAAGCCAGGAATGGTATTTATAGCGGATTTTGAAAAGGCATTTTATAAAGTAAGACTGGATTTTACTTGTAAATGCCTGGATTTTTTTCAATTTCGGTAATTCTCTTATAAAATGGGTAAAAATAATGTATAGCAACCACATGTGTAAAATAGTAAATAATGGCTACTTCTCAGAGAGTTTTAAATTGTCAAAAGGAGATAAACAAGGGTGTCCGCTGTCACCATATCTATTCGTTTTGGCCATCGAAATGCTAGCTATTAAAATCAGATCCAAAAACAAGGATTAGAAATCCAAGGCTTAAAAACAAAGGTGTCCATGTATGCCGATTACTCAAGTTTTATGTTAAGTCCGCAAGCTAGATACCTGCAATGTCTCATTAAAGGTCTCGATAACTTGACTGTACTCTCTGGACTAAAACCTAATTATGATAAGTGTACAATATTACGTATTGGATCCTTAAAAAATACAATGTTTACATTACCCTGCAGCTTACCTATAAAATGGGCTGATGGTGAAGTAGACATACTCGGTATTCATATCACAAAATACATAAATAAGCTCTCCACAATGAATTTCAATAGAAAACTTGTAAAAGTAGACAAGATCCTGCAACCATGGAGAGGTAAATTCCTGTCTATTTGTGGAAAAATTGCCCTGATTAATTCCTTAGTCATATCTCAGTTTACTCACTTACTTATGGCGCTGCCTACTCCTGATTTGTTTTTCAGATCATATGAGCAAAAAAATATTTCACTTTGTCTGGGACGCTAAACCAGACAAAATAAAACGTGCCTATCTATATAATGAATATGAATTGGGTGGGTTAAGATGAAATATAAAAGCACTAAATCTCTGTAAAAGCTTCACTCGTTCAAAAGTTTTATTTGAATCCTAAATGGTTCTCAACTAGATTAATAAGAAAAGCTCATCCATTGTTTAAAAATGGCCTTTTTGCCTTTTTTCAAAGAATCTGTCTTTTTCAAACAAGCATTGCAGAGCTGGCTACAATTTCAATTTCATCCCCCTGAAAAGATAGAACAAATATTACAAAAAATATTATTACTGAACTTAAATGTGCTGGTTGATAAAGTACCTGTATTTATGTGAAAGATGTTTGAAAAGGGTATTTTGTTCTTAAATTATATTGTTATGTCCTTCATGGAGTTATCAGAATTGTATGGGAAGGTCTCCTCAATCCAATAGTATAACCAATTGATTACAGCATTGCCCCAAAAATGGAGGAGGCGGGTGGCAGCGGGAGGAGGTAGGGAACTGGTCTGTCTGCCCAATATAAAGGATCAAAGGAATAAAAATAGCATAAATAGGAAAGTATACCAGTTTCATTTGAGGACCAGGATGTTGACAACTGCCATACAGATTGCAAAATAGTTGGGAAGAGATTTTTGATGTACCGATTTCATGGTACAGGGTGTATGAGTTGATATATTAAACAACGCAAGATTCAAAACTTCGTGCTTTTTAGCTAAAATTATTATATAGAATTCTTGCCACCATCAAAATGTTGAATATTTGGGGCATAAAATCATCTAAGCTCTGCAGATTTTGTTGTGAGGATACAGAATAAATAGACCATTTATTTTGGTATTGCCCTCAGGTAGCCTGTTTCTGGTCTCAGGTTCAGGAATGGCTGAAAATGCATAGCATTGACCTAAAATTGACCCTAGAAATAGTAATGTTAGGAGATCTGGAGAGACTGGGTCAGTCAATTACTAATATACTGATACTCTTAGTAAAAGTATTTCTCTTCAACACACAATCTGTAGATTCTATTCGATTAGATAGATTGAAATTGTATGTTAAACATCATAGCATAGTTGAAAGATATGTGTTGCGTAGAAACACGAAGTGGGTGGCCAGCAGAGATAGATGGGATGGGCTGAGGGTTGGTATGTGGAATTGGAGACAAGTGGGAGTGGAGTTGCTGTGTGTGAGAGAGCATGATGGTCAAAAGATAAAATTTAAAAAAGTCCAAATAAAACTTTTTAAAGTTAGTTTTGATTAACTACACAAAGTTGGCTGCCCATCCCATCCAGTCAATTCTGACAAGGGATAGCAGGTCAATGACGCAAAGACTTTGAAAACCTGTCCAAGAAAATAGGGTTATAGTGCTGCTTGTTTACACACACAAACTAAAGTTACCCCTGAAGCCTGTAAAAAATGTGAGGTAATATTGTTGTTGGGTAATTAAGTGGCAGCGGGCCCGTTGAGAAAAGTGCCAACTTGGCTAAGAGCACATGCTCCCATATGACAGGACACATGTCGTAGGGAGAGGGTCTCACCGAGACTCTCTATTTATACCCGTTGGCAGCCTTGAACAATGCAGGACATTTATTATTGCTTCTATTCTTAGCAGCTGCACAGAGGGGGTATTTATAAATGTGTGGCTGGAGCTGATCAAAGCCCCATCCAATTTGAATTATCTGAGACCTGGCCATGAATAATTGTTCACCCCGCAAGACCCTAGTATAATCGTATCAATGTCCACACTTAAGTGTATGGTATCATGGTTTGATAGAGAGTGTGATTGGTGTCGTTTTGGCGATTGGCGATGTTTTGTTATGTTATGTTACGTTACGTTATGTTTATCCCATAAACTATTTCACCTGACATTATGCTAAAACTTTAAAGGCAGTAACCTACTCCTGGTGTTATTGTTTTTGCTGAATGTGCTAAAAATGGATGCAGGTGTAGATACAGGAAATACAACACGTTCAGATTTACATAACATTCAAATTAATACTCATAGTCAATGTTGAAATAGCATCGGCAGTTGGTGATATCACAGCCGGGTTGTGTTGTCATGAATATGTGTCACTGTTAAAGGGGAATTTCACCCAGGGGAAATCTGGGATTGTTTTCATCATGTCTGAGGCATTTCTAGGACAGTGAGATGTGTTTCACACATAATTGCCCAGGAGTAAGGCCGGTCTGGGCTTTGCATGCTGAATTGATACACTGTATCACGGCCTCTGGTGTATTTATAGGGGGAGGCTGACAATAAATGTAGTCCTGCTTTTTGGCATTTCGCAAAGGCTCTATGTGATGCTGATCGCACTATACGTTTTGTGCATGTAGATATGGTTGTCCTTATTCAATAGAGCCTTTGGACATCTTTCAGCGATGTTCTTATCAGCAGATTCATTGCTAATTATACAAGCTGACACAATTTTTCCATATTTGAAATACTACAACTCGTATGGGCGGTGTTTCGTGCTCTGGCCCCGTCCTGCCCCAAAGGCAGACTTTTTTTAAAGGGAGGCGGTGTAACGGTTTTCATATAGTGATGAAGGAGAGTCGGACCAAACTGCAGCGTGTCGATTGCGATCCATGTTTAATACAACAAAGAAACACGAACTTACAAAAAACAATAAACGAAACCGAAACAGCCTATCTGGTGCAAACTAACAGAGAGTACACATAGGACACTAAGGACAATCACCCACGACAAACTCAAAGAATATGGCTGCCTAAATATGGTTCCCAATCAGAGACAACGATAAGCACCTGCCTCTGATTGAGAACCACTCCAGACAGCCATAGACTTTGCTAGACAACCCACTAAGCTACAATCCCAATACCACCACCAAAACCCCAAGACAAACACACCACAATTACAAAAACCCCATGCCACACCCTGGCCTGACCAAATACATAAAGATAAACACAAAATACTTTGACCAGGGCGTGACAGAACCCCCCTAAGGTGCGGACTCCCGAACGCACCTCAAAACAATAGGGAGGGTCCGGGTGGGCGTCTGTCCATGGTGGCGGCTCCGGCGCGGGGACGTGGACCCCACTCCTTTAATGTCTTAGTCCCCTCTCCCTTCGTCCCTGGATAGTCCACCCTCGCCGCCGACCATGGCCTAGTAGTCCTCACCCAGAACCCCACTGGACTGAGGAGCAGATCGGGACTGAAGGACAGCTCGGGACCGAGGCAGCTCGGGACTGAGGGGAAGCTCGGGAGTGAGAGAAAGCTCAGGAGTGAGAGAAAGCTCAGGAGTGAGAGGAAGCTCAGGAGTGAGAGGAAGCTCAGGAGTGAGAGGAAGCTCAGGAGTGAGAGGAAGCTCAGGCAGGTAGATAGATCTACCAGCTCCTGGCTGGCTGGTGGTTTCAGCAGATCCTGGCTGACTGGCAGATCCTGGCTGACTGGCAGATCCTGGCTGACTGGCAGATCTGGAAGAGTCTGGTTGACTGGCAGATCTGGAAGAGTCTGGTTGACTGGCAGATCTGGAAGAGTCTGGTTGACTGGCAGATCTGGAAGAGTCTGGTTGACTGGCAGATCTGGAAGAGTCTGGCTGACTGGCAGATCTGGAAGAGTCTGGCTGACTGGCAGATCTGGAAGAGTCTGGTTGACTGGCAGATCTGGCGGCGCTGGGCAGACTGGCGGCGCTGGGCAGACTGGCGGCGCTGGGCAGACTGGCGATGCTGGGCAGACTGGCGGCGCTGGGCAGACTGGCGGTGCTGGGCAGACTGGCGGTGCTGGGCAGACTGGTGGCGCTGGGCAGACTGACAACGCTGGGCAGACTGGCGACCCTGGGCAGACTGGCGGCGCTGGGCAGACTGGCGGCGCTGGGCAGACTGGCGACGCTGGGCAGACTGACGACGCTGGGCAGACTGGCGGTGCTGGGCCGACTGGCGATGCTGGGCAGACTGGCGATGCTGGGCAGACTGACGGCGCTGGGCAGACTGGCGACGCTGGGCAGACTGGGGGCACTGGCGGCGCTGGGCAGACTGGCGGCACTAGCTGCTCCATATAGGCTGACAGCTCTGGCGGCTTCTTACAGACTGACCGCTCTGGCGGCTCCGTGCTGACTGGCAGCTCCTTGCAGACTGGCAGCTCCTTACAGACTGACAGCTCCGTGCAGACTGACAGCTCCGTGCAGACTGACAGCTCCTTGCAGACTGGCAGCTCCTTGCAGACTGGCAGCTCCATGCAGACTGGCAGCTCCATGCAGACTGGCAGCTCCATGCAGACTGGCTGCTCTATGCAGACTGACATCTCTGGCTGCTTCATGCAGACTGACAGCTCTGGCTGCTCCATGTAGACTGGCTGCTTCATGCAGACTGGCAGCTCGGGCTGCTTCATGTAGACTGGCTGCTTCATGCAGACTGACAGCTCTGGCTGCTTCATGCAGACTGGCAGCTCTGGCTGCGCTGAACAGGCGGGGAGACTCCTGAAGCGCTGTGTCGGAGGAAGGCTCTGGCTGCGCTGAACAGGCGGGAGACTCCGGCAGCGCTGGAGATGAGGAAAGCTCTAACAGCGCTAGAGAGGCGAGGCGCACTGTAGGCCTGATGCGTGGTGCTGGTACTGGTGGTACTGGACCGAGGACACGCACAGGAAGCCTGGTGCGGGGAGCTGCTACCGGAGGGCTGGGTTGTGGAGGTGGTACTGGATAGACCGGACCGTGCAGGCGCACTGGAGCTCTTGAGCACCGAGCCTGCCCAACCTTACCTGGTTGAATGCTCTCGGTTGCCCTGCCAGTGTGGCGAGGTGGAATAGCCCGCACTGGGCTATGCAGGCGAACCGGAGACACCGAGCGCAAGGCTGGTGCCATGTAAGCCGGCCCAAGGAGACGCACTGGGGACCAGATGCGTAGAGCCGGCTTCATGGCATTTGGCTCGACGCTCAATCTAGCCCGGCCGATACTCGGAGCTGGAATATACCGAACCGGGCTGTGCACCCGCACTGGAGACATCGTGCGCTCCACAGCATAACACGGTGCCTGCCCGGTCTCTCCAGCCCCCCGGTAAGCACAGGGAGTTTGCGCAGGTCTCCTACCTGGCATAGCCATACTCCCTGTAAGCCCCCCAAGAAATTTTGGGGCTGACTCTCAGGCTTCCATCCACTCTGCCGTGCTAGCTCCTCATAATGCCGCCTCTCTGCTTTTGCTGCCTCCAGCTCGGCTTTGGGGCGACAATAATCTCCAGGCTGATTCCAGGGTCCTTTACCATCCAATTCCTCCTCCCATGTCCATTTCTCCATTGTGGTGCAACCTCTCCCACTGTAGCTTCTGCTGCTCCTGCTGCTGCTGCCTCTGTTGCCTCTTCTCCTGTTGCACCTTTGGGCGGCTACACTCCCCTGGTTTAGCCCAGGGTCCTCTCCCGTCGAGGATTTCCTCCCATGTCCAGAAATCCTTATTTAGCATCTCCTTCTTCGGCTTCTCCTGGCTGTTGACACGCCGCTTGGTCCGTTGGTGGTGGGTGATTCTGTAACGGTTTTCATATAGTGATGAAGGAGAGTCGGACCAAACTGCAGCGTGTCGATTGCGATCCATGTTTAATACAACAAAGAAACACGAACTTACAAAAAACAATAAACGAAACCGAAACAGCCTATCTGGTGCAAACTAACAGAGAGTACACATAGGACACTAAGGACAATCACCCACGACAAACTCAAAGAATATGGCTGCCTAAATATGGTTCCCAATCAGAGACAACGATAAGCACCTGCCTCTGATTGAGAACCACTCCAGACAGCCATAGACTTTGCTAGACAACCCACTAAGCTACAATCCCAATACCACCACCAAAACCCCAAGACAAACACACCACAATTACAAAAACCCCATGCCACACCCTGGCCTGACCAAATACATAAAGATAAACACAAAATACTTTGACCAGGGCGTGACAGGCGGACACAATCCATTTGGCAAAACGGAAATAACTGACCAGAGCACAATGGCTTCAAGTGACTCCTCTCATCAACACGAATTCGAAGATGGAGCTTTTTTTTTAGCTACATGGTGACATTCAACCATACATGTTTCAACCGGAATATAGCGAAGAGGATTCAAAACAAGGAGTTAGATTTTGCTAGAGGCTCAGCTAGAGCCATTTACAGTACCAAGAGGGCAGATGACAAATACGGTGGCTAGTAAGTCATTTTTCCTGCAAGCCACCTAGATATCTTTAGTTTATCTACTGAAACCCATATTGCGTATTACTGACGAACATACTTTTGTGGTACAGTGGGGGGACATCATGTTTTTTCCCAGTTTGCTAACTTTAGGTACCTAGCTAGCTAAATTAGCTAAACAATACAGGTAGTCATATCCATGACCAAAAAAAATTAAGAGGTTTTACCAAGAGAGATCTATTGTAAAACCTCTTCTCTTTTTAGTCGTAGATATGGCTACTTAACAGCAAGTGATAATGTTACAACCAGCTACCTAAAGCTAGGTTTATCAGCAAACATTAACACATGACTGGAGTTGGCTAGCTAGTTAGCCTGGCACCTGCTAACTTATTACTATGCACCAGGCCTCCCTTATGTAACTTTTTAGCAAACATGTAACATCAGCAACTGTAAATAGTTTTACTAGCTAGCTATGTAACATAATTGACAATGACCATGGATGCATTTCAAAATCACAAAATCATAGGCATGACGCAAAATAGGATTACAAACAGATGTGAATAACAATTATAGGCTATGCAGCAAGCTAGCTACTTACGTTTACTAGCTAACAGTGAGGAGAAAAAAATAATACAACAATTTAAATGTTGTAAATCTCAAAAAATGCTAAACTGGTTTTACTGTAAAAATAGATACTAGATACTCTGCCTACCTACTTACCTAGGTACATTTCTACTGTCTGGTCACTGTGCAAAGGTTGAAGGCTATGCCATATTTCTTTCTATTAGGCTAGATATTGTTCTAAATGTAATCTATGTGCCTATGCACATGTTTGCATGTTCAACTAGTCTACCCTAATAGTGTTATGCTGGCACAGTTCAACTGTTGTTTAAACTGTGCAATGGAATATCATTTATTATCTTTTTTTGTCTTACAGGCAATACTGTGTGGTGCCTGGGCTTCTTTCTAGAGTGGATTCTTAGAGAGAGAAGTAATTCCTTTGCCTGCGTATGTCATTGTAGAACTGACTCCTGTGAACTGTATCCCTCTCGATGGATTGGACATTATGCTGGATTTCAAGCAGAAGATGACTCAAGAGGAGCTGAATAGCAGTTTGAGCATGACAACACACCTCCCACAGCTATACATTTGGTCTCTGAACTTACTGTATGTTTCTTTGGAATGGCAATTTTATCATGACCACCTCACCCATCATCTGCTGATCATCAGTTCTCTTAGCTACAAATTGATACACCAGACAATGTGATTTAACCAAATATGTTTGGTGTCCATTACTGGGAGTTACAGGATAGGTACTATTTGGTGTAGCATGGCATTTTTGATGGTGTCTTCGTCCTCGGTTTGTGGAAACAGGAGTCTCAGAAAATGTCCATGTCCAATTGCAGGGGTTCAGTTTGAGTTTAGAAAATGCTCATTTATTGTAACAAATACTTAGCTATATAGACAATTATAGTGTTTTCCAGACAAGGGTGGAATAGATGGCTACCAGATTGAGTTACTCTTATTTGTTAACATTAGCTAGCTTACGCTAGCTAACATTAGTCCAAGATAGAAAAAACAGACAAACAAACATGCTTACTCTGCTGAAGGTAGCTACCAGTCTAGCAGTGACTACCATGGCATTGGCGAAATTGATTAACAGTGTGTATCCAAATGATAGCTAGCAATATGATTTTGCTGATAGCTTTCAGAGTTCAATACAAGACTGTAATGTTTGCTAACGCAGATAATTTAACTAGTCCAGCTAACGTTACGCTACCTCGAATTGAGAATCTTTCATTTTGTTGTGAAAGGAGAAAACGATGGTATCGCATCACTTCTCAGCTATCGTCTAAATGGATTCCCCATCTGTTCAGCCTGAAAATCCCTCTGATAATCTTTGGTCACCGTAAGCATCATTCTTCATATCCACAAACCACTGGCAGCATCTGGATAAATCTCTGGTAGGTAGAAAGGTGAAAGATAACACATTTTTGCGCTTGGTTGTAATTAGGACAGCCAGACAGAAGACCACACGGGCATGATGACAAACGTTAGTTAAAAAACAAACGTATATGTGCCTGGAGAAGTTCTGAGATTTCTGTGTGTTGTAAACAACGCCATGAACCAAGTTTGTGGTCACACTCCATCTACCTAACGGTGCTATCTGCATTCACTATGAATGCTGTCTTTACAAAAAACACATTGCCGTTTGGAAACTGAAGTAAAAGTGCAGTAACTGCAGTTATACTGCAGTTATACTGCACTCTAACTGCATTTGCACTGCAAAATTACTGCAGTAAAAAAAGTAACTTTGGACGCAGTATTTGCAGCAAACTGCTGTTACACTGCACTATAATTGCAGTTATACTGCACTCTGACTGCAATCTTTTTTTGTAAGGGTGGACTGTGGTTCACTATGAGCAGACGAATACACAGGAATTCAAAACTTCCAGATTCTACCGGTAAAATGAAAATGCGCTCTTTCTAGCTTGTGGTTTGGATAATGTTGATGTTTATGACAAAAATTTAATGTTGTCAATAAAATAATGACTATATGCTGTGACAGAGCCAGTGTGAAATTCCCCTTTCATGTTCATGAAAAGCACTGACAGTAATTGTCCCAGGTTGAATAAACATAACAATTAATCACCAACCCTGAATCAATATTCATCTTAGTCACATTTTACAATAGTAACCAAAATAATATCACCAGACCATTCTTGATGATGATCTCCTATTGTTTTCTGTGGTAGGCGTGCACCATTCAGGACAGCAAAGGCTATGCAGCCTACGTGTCAGGTGCTAGTGAAAGCCACAACTATTTCCACTGGTAAAAAAATTAAGTGATTCTGTTATATTCTAAAGCCTCTTCCAAAATACACAACACGGTTGTACTCTGGGATTTCTGAAAAATACACAACAAATGACTCAGCATAGCAGATTCATCAGCTTTCCCCAGTGAAACCCATGCTAACACTGACAGCGTGGTGAATGTGCTTTTTGCAAACTGAGCCAGTTTGTCTGGTTACAAAACATAGAATAAAAGTACAGGTCAACGTTGGTTGGAGGATTGTCACACTGATGTTAGTGAGGTATTTTGAAAGGCTAGTTTGTCCTATAGAATGGTTTAGCTTTATGCGCATAGATTCTATGTTTGTCAAACCTAGAAATAGCTTAGATAAACTGCATGTATGCTGTGGAACCTATACTCTAAAAACAAATAGTTCTATATAGTGCCAAATAAGGTTTATTATAAAGAACCATGCTCTTAAGGTTTTAAATGGAACCTGTATGGTGCTATAAAGAACCCTATCCTAAGGTTCTATAAATAGCCATTAAAAAAGGTTATATACACCATCAAAAAAGGGTTCTGCTATGGATACAACCCTTTTTAGGACTACAAATATAGGATCTTAATTTGAGCCAGTTTGCTACAGCAGGAAAATAATCCTGCAGCAACAGAAAATGTAAATAATTATGTGAATTATAATTAATATGCATGTTTTGTAGGGGTTAATACATTTTTCATTAGGGCAAATGAAGTGGAATGGAAATTGCAACCATTAGAAGCCTAAAATTGCCTTGAATAGACAAGTTTGCATTTCCTGCACAAAAGAGTGATCAAATTAAGATATTGCATCTGTGTATATATAGCCTTCTCTTATGGTTCTTTGTGGAACCTTTATGGAGAATGGTTATATAAATAACCTTGCTCAATCTCAACCTTTTTTTTATAACCTTACAGGGTTTTTTATTCTGGTTTAATAGCCATACTATAGTTTACAATTTCAATAGGTTTTATTATTGTGTTTATTAACAAGTTGAATCAGGTGTGCTAGCTCTGGAACAGCTAGGGGCCCCTGAGGAGAGAATTGATGTAACAAAAAAGCAAGTTCAGTGAGTGTATTTAGTAAAAAAATGAACATGGACCAAAACAAGAAACACGGGTAGCGTACAGACATGATCAGAAACAATAACGCCTGGGGAAGGAACCAAAGGGAGTGACAGATATTGGGAAGGTAATCAGGAAGGTGATGAAGTCTGTCTGAGTCTGATGAGGCACTGGTGCGCGCAACAATGGTGACAGGTGTGTGTAATAATGAGTAGCCTGGTGACCTAAAGAGCTGGAGAGGGAGTATATGCGACAATTTAGAACTACTGACATAGTCAACCGTTCTCAATTGACAGAAGGCCATATGAGTCTTTCACAAAACACCATCACTGGCCATAGTCATACAGTATATAACATGAAATAGCATAACACAACAGATCAACTGAAATGACACTCACTTATGGTTGCACAAAAAGAGCTGTGCACAAACCACACCCCAAAATATTCTGGAAAAAAAACATTTTTTGAACTTCAAAGAACCATTTAAAGGCTCAAAGGTTACTTTGGGTCAGTATGGTTCCACATAGAACCACCACCCTTCCCAAAGAACCCTTGAGGAACCCTCCTTTTTTGTGTGTAGCGTTTTGCGTCTTGTCACTTTTCATGATGAACCACAGTCCTATTATTTATTAACCAGACATTGAAAGATCGCAAAATTATTTATTGCCAGTGAATTTTATTGTAGAATTTCATTTAGTATGCAGCCTATGTTCTGTTTGTAAAATTACCTAATGTAATGTTGAAAAATTACATTTAAACCAGGGTTGCATAAATCAGACACATTCATGGTATTTCATTTTCAGTTTGGAAGCCTACTCTTCAGATAATGTGTTGTTTGAATCAAAAGAGAGTAGCATTCCCATCTATTTTTATAATCATACCTTTATTTACACACATGTAAATTAAATGTGGGAAAGTCCTTGATGTGTTAACATGCATTTTTTTTCATTTAGTTGTTCAACTAGTTTATCTTGAGAATTTCACCCCACTTTTCATTCCAAAGTTTGACTTGCACTGTAAACTATGTTGTAGAACAAAATGTACCTTGGTTACCATAAATAATAATACTTACATTACAGGCATGTTTAATTTACAATGGAGATAGCTAAATGGAGGCTTGTTTTTTTTACAGTAGTGCAATGGCATACAGTATACAGTATCTTTGGGAAGGGAACTTGCAAATTCATGTTCATTAGCTTTTAGGACTACTCACATTATTTTAGTTATATTTAAGTGAACATCTATTTACCAATCTTCATGTGTCCACAACATAAATGATCCATGATTTGACACAGCAGCACTAGAGAAATGCTAATGTGCCATATGAGGTCATAAGGTCCCCATTGGGAGAAGAATGTTCTTGTATCTTCAATTTCTCAGGCCCAAATCATCTTTGGCTGCAGATATGGTTCGGTCTGTGTTTCACTTCAATGGGAGCTTTCTTAATGTCAAGGCTTGGAACGCATGATAAAATGAACTCACAGGTTTCCTTCATTGACCCGATGACACGCATATTACCGGATCATATCAAAACTTTGATGCTAAACAGGGCAGCGTGGGGTTGTACATGTTTCTCGCTCTATTTGGAAAATCTGACAGCTAATTCACCATGTGGTATTTGCTGGTTCTGAAGCACAGGAAGAAGCTAAACCACTTCCTGTGTTCACTTAAAGAGCAGCCCAAGCGCTGTCACAACTTAACCTCTTGTAGCCTAGGAAATAGGTTGTCCTACATATACATTTTTTAGTTAACCCAAGAAACAGGTTTTCTTACATTGCTTTTTTAAAAGTAACCTGCCTTCAACCTATATTCGTGTACTGTATATCCACTTTATGTTCGCCTAGAAAAGTATATGTGACTCACCACCTGGATTCGGTCTTATGTGGCAAAATGTAAAAAAATACAATAAAAAAATTAATTACATTGGTAAAAGGTGGAGACTCAGAGCTACAAAATGTTATATCATATACTGCGTTTTTTTTAGGAACAATGGGAAAGTAGTTCTGCTTTGAAAGTTGATAAACTTGTAAGCTCACTTTTGAGAAAAGGGCCTTTGAATGTTGTGGTACCTACTGGAGAGCTCTCCTTTGTTTACACCAATTCAGCATTGTTCACACCCTCTTAACAGTTAAGCCAGCACCACCCATCTCTTTAAGGATTCACATGTGAGGTCATATGCTTAAGAGTGAGTAGTGTAGCAAAGATTAAGACTAAAAGTGGTAGGTGGGTGGGGCTGGTTTAAGAGGGTGTGAACAATGCTGAATGGGTGTAGACAAAGGAGAGCTTTTTTTCAAATTTTGCTACATAAGACCGAATCCAGGTGATGAGTCACATATACTTGTCTAGGCGAACATAAATAGGATACACAGTACATGAATATAGGTTGAGGGCAGGGGTGGCAGGTAGCCTAGTGGTTAGAGTGCTTGGTCAGTAACTGAAAGGTTGCTGGATTGAATCCCCGAGCTGACAAGGTAAAAATCTCTCATTCTGCCCCTGAGCAAGGAAGTTTACAAACTGTTCCCCGGGCTCTGTTGAGGCAGCCCCCCACACCTCTCTGATTCAGAGGGGTTGGGTTAAATGCAGAAGACGCATTCAATTGTACAACTGACTAGGTTTTCCCCTTTCCCCAGACACACTTGTCTAAATTGATGGGTCATGTGACAGAAATGCTATATCCCCCAGCAACATCTGGTGGTGGAAAAAGTACTAATTTGTCATACTTGAGTTAATGTAAAGATAGCTTAATAGAAAATGACTGAAGATGAAGTCACCCAGTAAAATACTACTTGAGTAAAAGTCTAAATGTATTTGGTTTTAAAAATACTTAAGTATCAAAAGTAAATGGAATTGCTAAAAGTATAAAAGTAAAAGTACAAAAGTATAAATCATTTAAAAATTCCTTATATTAAACCAGACAGAACCATTTTTTAATATATTTTTTTTATTGACGGATAGCCAGGGACACACTACAACACTCAGACATAATTTACAAACGAAGCATTTGTGTTTAGTGAGTCTGCCAGATGAAATGCAGTAGGGATGACCAGGGATGTTCTCTTGATAAGTGTTTGAATTGTAACGAGTACTTTTGGGTGTACTTTTGGGTGTCAGGGAAAATGTATGTAGTAAAAAGTACATTATTTTCTTTCGGAATGTAGTTAAGTAAATGTAAAAGTTGCCAAAAATATAAATAGTAAAGTAATGTACAGATAACTCCAAAAAATACTTAAGTAGAACTTCACGGTATTTTTACTGAAGTACTTTACACCACTGCCCAAATGTCTTCACACCAGTCAGTACATTAGCATACTTCATATACTGTTACACATGCACTTATCACAGTATTCCATACATAAGTGAAGGCCATGCAACCGGAGTTGAAACTTGAGTCAGGTGCACATATACAGTACATAAACAGATGCATGCGGCATATATTTATGTGTTGGACAATTGATACGGTCACCTGATATTGTTGTGGTATGTCACAAAATCATGTTACGACCACACATATCAATATTAATTTTATATATAAAAATGTTGCTAAGTCTTGTTAAGTGGATGGGTCTCTACAGAAGGTGTAAGCGATACAGCCAAATGGTTACTTGCATGGTAGCAATATCAGAAATAGATAGTGTCAATTTAAATAAAATAATATAGAGTATGTACACGAACAATATCAATAACAATAGTGATAGATGAGGTAGTTGTATGCATACAATCAGGGGTAAAGTGGCTGGTGTTACGTGAGATGTATTTAAAGCTGAAATCAATTAAGAAATGTTTTATACATGTCCCCCCCCCATCTGCCCATCAAACACCAACTTATAACATTTCCTCTGCGAGGCTGAGGATTTAAAAGATTTGAAAGATTCTGCAGCTTTTGGGGTTTTGGGAGAAAATGTCACAGATGGGCATACTGCAGGCTCGACAGCTTGAAAAGCAACATGTCTAGTGATGGGAGAGAGAGACAGTGCCAAGGATTCAACAGTCTGTTGACATATGGCCAAATAACTCTCTGCTCAATTCGTCCGATTAAACTCAATTTACATAGCACAGCGCTATTGTAAAGAGGGAGATAATGGATTTGGAAAGAGAGTGTTTGGGAGGAGGGGTGTCGGACAAAAAAGGAATTAACCTGCTGAAACTTGATGAAGGTAATTATCCAGTTTACCGTAGGTTCAAATTCATTTCAAAATCTACGTATATGAGAAATCAAATGATTACAGACAATCAAACAATTCACTTACAGGTCCTCATCATATTTCAACGTCAGATATTTTATAGCCTTAATTAATAGGTTTAATTATTTGATAAAAACATCCTTAATTCACACTGACTCTATCTCTCTCTGTCTCATTTTGACTGTAGAAAGATCTGATCCTACCTAACTGTTTGACATGGCTTTTTCATTAGCACTTTGGCTGTGGCCTTCATTGTATGAAACTAGGATGTACAGTATTTTGTAAGGCCTTATATCAAGGCTCAATCAATCATGAGCCATAACTGCCAAGCTGTATCAGATCACCACCAATGATAACAGAAAAGGTGGTATTGGCAGCTCCCAGAATTGTGGCTGAGCCGTTTAAACAACTGTAATGAATAATTTGGTATTGTTGAAGGATAAAATGTCTCCCCAGCTGTCACGCTATCTCTGAGCAGAGGCCAACATCTGTGACAGTCTTAAAGAGAAAAGGCATGATTTACATTTAGCCAAGCAGCTCCATCACTGTATTCATAACAACCCTATTTTCAATGAGTTGGCGTGGTCTGCTCAGTATTATTCATTCAAGCTGGCATGTCCTTTAGCCCGAAGTGGGGGTGAATCATCCTCACAGTCACTTAGCAACTGCTAAATATTGTTTGGTTAATAATAATAACATTTAAAAAACACTTTCACTCTCTCGCACACACAAACACTTTCACATGCTTGCATGAAACCCATGATGTAACGGCCTGAAAGTGCACTCTTGATATAGGGACTGATACTGTATATACCATGACATCTGGGTGTGCAATATTGTTTTAGCTCATGCCCCATTGAAATACAAGATAACAATCTTAAGAATAGCAAATACTTTCATTCGGCCTAAACATCATGTTATTGGTAACCTGATCCGAGAATGGAAGCATGTCTTACACATGAGTGCATTAACAGTACTAATAAACCGGATGGTTCAAGCCCTGAATGCTAATGGTATATCAGATCGTATACCACGGGTATGACAAAAAATATATTTTTACTGCTCTAATTACATTGGGGCGGCAGGGTAGCCTAGTGGTTAGAGCGTTGGACTAGTAACCGAAAGGTTGCAAGTTCATATCCCCGAGCTGACAAGGTACAAATCTGTCGTTCTGCCCCTGAACAGGCAGTTAACCCACTGTTCCTAGGCCGTCATTGAAAATAAGAATTTGTTCTTAACTGACTTGCCTAGTTAAAAAAAAGGTAAATAATAAACATTGTGAACCAGTTTATAATAGCAGTAAGGCACCTCTGGGATTTGTGGTTTATGGCCAAAATATGGCCAATGTCCGTGTTGCGTCGTACCTATGGTATATTGGCCATATATCAGACCCACTCGGGCCTTATTGCTTAATTATATTACATGTGGTACTTCAATACTTATACTCATCCCTACCAATACAAAAGCAACATTTAACATAAATTAGATGTCAGTATTTACTTTTAGTTCAAACCAGTACGACAAACACCACAACCGACGTACATACCAAACAAATTGTAATCCCCATTCCCCCCCTCAAACCTCTGTGATGGAGTCTGAAACAAACACATGGGGATATTGGCTCTTCAGCAGCGCTGTAACTCTGCACAGTATAAATAACAATGACTCTCTCCTTGCGCCGCCGTCACTAATGCTAATCACGCAAAAACAGCAACTGTTTCTAGGACAGGGGTCACCTACTGCAGGCCTGAGATAAAGCCAGGGGCCTTCTTACTCGATCTCTCCAGGGGACCCGCGGGGCTTAGCCCCTTTTAGCATTAGCCTAGCAGCTGTTAGCTTACCTCCTCTACAGCAAAACAGGATCGTGTTCAGAAGGCACCAAATGGAGAAAAAAAATGTAGTTAAACAGGGAGGGATTATCTCAACTTGTCGAAGGAAACTATCTTGAAATGTTTTGCTACAGTGTGCCCTAATAAACATGACCCAATACTACAATATGCAACCACGCCATAGGGGGAGACATGGCAGCCATGTTGGGGTATGCATGCTGTGTGGACCAGAGCACATTATCCAAGCAGCAGGTCAAGTGTAACTGAACTGGAGATACAAAAGGAACATAGAAGCTGTCATAACTGCATATATATATATATATATATATATATATATATATATATATAAATATATATATATATATATACACAGAACAAAAATATAAAACGCAACATGCAACAATTTCAAAGATTTTACTCATTTACAGTTCATATAAGGAAATCAATCAATGAAAATAAATAAATTAGGCCCTACTCTATGGATTTCACATGACTGGGAATACAGATGTGCAGCTGTTGGTCACAGATACCTTTAAAAAAGGTAGGGGCTTGGATCAGAAAACCAGTCAGTATCTGGCGTGACGACCATTTGCCTCATGTAGCACGACACATCAGGCTGTTGATTGTGGCCTGTGGAATGTTGTCCAACTCCTGTTCAATGGCTGTGTGAAGTTGCTGGATATTGGCAGGAACTGGAACACGGTATTGTACAGGTCGATACAGAGCATTGCAAACATGCTCAGGGGGTGACATGTCTGGTGAGTATGTAGGCCATGGAAGAACTGGGACATTTTCAGCTTCCAGGATTTTTGTACAGATCCTTGCGACATGAGGCCATGCACTATGCAATTATGTTCGTTGTCCGTAGCTGGGATGGGAGGTCCTGGGATGACATGCTTACATAAGGTCTGAGGTTGTGAGGCCGGTTGGAAATACTGCCAAATTCTCTAAAACCACATTGGAGGCAGCTTATGGTAGAGAAATTAACATAAAATTCTCTTGCAACAGCTCTGGTGGAGATTCCTGCAGTCAGCATGTCAATTGCATGCTCCCTCAAAACTTGAGACATCTGTGGCATTGTGTTGTGTGACAAAACTGCACATTTTAGAATGGACATTTAATTGTCCCCAGCACAAGGAGCATCTGTGTCATGATCATGCTGTTTAATCAGCTTCTTCTGTTGAATAATATACAACTGGTGGATTATACACTGTATCGGCAGGATAGAACAGCAGCCTCTAGTAAGACAAGGGGTGGCGGTCTATGTATATTTGTAAACAACAGCTTGTATCTAAGGAAGTCTCGAGGTTTTGGTCGCCTGAGGTAGAGTATCTCATGATAAGCTGTAGACCAAACTATCTACCTAGAGAGTTTTCATCTGTACTTTTCGTAGCTGTCTTACATACCACCACAGACCGATGATGGCACTAAGACTGCACACAATGAACTGTAAGCCATAAACAAACAGGAAAACATTCATCCAGAGGCGGCACTCCTAGTGGGAGGGAACTATAATGCAGGGAAACTTAAATCCGTTTTACCTAATTTCTATCAGCGTGTTAAATGTGCAACCAGAGAGGAAAAAAACTCTAGACCACCTTTACACACAGAGACGTGTACAAAACTCTTCCTCGCCCTCCCTCGATTTGGCAAATCTAACCATAATTTTAACCTCCTGATTCCTGCTTACAAGCAAAAATGAAAGCAGGAAGCACCAGTGACTCAGTCAATAAAAAAAAGTTGTCAGATGAAGCAGATGCTAAGCTACAGGACTGTTTTGCTTGCACAGACTGGAATATGTTCCGGGATTCTTCCGATGGCATTGAAGAGTACACCACATCAGTCACTGGCTTCATCAATAAGTGAATCGATGATGTCATCCCCACAGTGACTGGACGTACATACCCCAACCAGAAGCCATGGATTACAGGAAACATCTGTACTGAGCTAAAAGTTAGAGCTGCCACTTTCAAGGAGCGGGACAATAACCCACAACCATTAAACAGGCAAAGCGTCAAAACATGACTAAGATCGAATCGTACTACACCAGCTCTGATGCTCATCGGATGTCGCAGGGCTTACGAACTATTACAGACTGCAAAGGGAAGCACAGCCAGGGGCTGCCCAGTGACACAAGCCTACCAGACAAACTAAATTACTTCTATGCTCGCTTCGAGGCAAGCAACACCGAAACATGCATGAGAGCATCAGCTGTTCCGGATGACTGTGTGATCACGCTCTCCGCAGCCGATGTGACATTCACAAGGCCACAGGGCCAGACGGATTACCAGGAAGTGTACTCCGAGCATGCGCTGACCAACTGGCAAGTGTCTTCACTAACATTTTCAACCTCTCCCTGTCTGAGTCTGTAATAACAACATGTTTCAAGCAGTAACCTGCCTAAATGACTACTGACCCATAGCACTCATGGCTATAGCCATGAAGTGCTTTGAAAGGCTGGTCATGGCTCACATCAACACCATTATCCTAGAAACCCTAGACCCACTCCAATTTTCATACCGCCCCAACAGATCCACAGATGATGCAATCTCTATTGCACTCCACACTGCCCTTTCACACCTGGACAAAAGGAACACCTATGTGAGAATGCTGTTCATTGACTACAGCTCAGCGTTCAATACCATAGTGCCCTCAACGCTCATTAGTAAGCTAAGGACCCTGGAACTAAACACTTCCCTCTGCAACTGGATCCTGAGCTTCCTGACGGGCCGCTCCCAGCTGGTAAGGGTAGGTACCAACACATCCCCCACACTGACGCAACGCAGGGGGCCCCTCAGGGGTACGTGCTGAGTCCCCAACTGTACTCCCTGTTCACTCACGACTGCACGGCCAGGCACGACTCCAACACCATCATTAAGTTTGCCGATGACACAACAGTGGTAGGCCTAATCATAGACAACGATGAGACAGCCTATAGAGAGCAAGGACAACAACCTCTCCCTCAATGTGATAAAGCCAATGGAGATGATTGTGGGCTACAGGAGAAGGAGGTCCGAGCAGGCCCCCATTCTCATCGACTGGGTTGTAAGTTGAGCAGGTTGAGAGATTCAAATTCCTTGGCATCCACATCACCAACAAACTAACATGGTCCAAGCACACCAACAGTTGTGAAGAGAGCACGATAAAACCTATTACCCCTCAGGAGATTGAAAAGATTTGGCATGGGTCCTTAGATCCTCAAAATGTTCTGCAGCTGCACCATCATGAGCATCCTGAAGGGTTGCGTCACTGCTTGGCATGGCAACTGCTCAGCCTCCGACCACGAGGAACTACAGAGGGTTGTGCGTATGGCCCAGTACACCACTGGGGCCAAGCTTCCTGCCATCCAGGACCTCTATACCAGGCAGTGTCAGAGGAAGGCCCTAAAAATGGTCAAAGACTCCAGCCACCCCAGTCATAGAGTGTACTCTCTGCTATTGCACGCAAGCAGTACCGGAGGCTGATTCTAAACAACATGACATCATTCTAAACAACATGATGTAATTCCATTCTCTTTCTATTCTCCCTCTTTTTTTAAACAAACTAACAAAGTGGTACTACAGATGTAGGTTCTTAATTTGGTCACCCTTTTGTTGCTGAGAATTTTCCCGTACTGCAGAAAATGCAAACTTAATAAATCTAAAGTTTGTAATTTCCACTGTCAGACTTGATTTGCCCTAACGAAAATGTTATCAGCCCCTACAAACATGTCCATTAATTATAATCCACATAATAATTCCCAATTATTTTCCTGCTGTAGAAAACTGGCTCAAATTAAGATTCTGCATCTCTGTGTTATAAAACTGATGGGGCAGGTTTTTTCAAAGAGAGCAAGTAAGAAGGGGATGGAAAGAGAGAAAGAAGGAAAGAGAGAATGAAATGGGTGTGAGAAACAGAGAGACCAGGGAGAGAGGGGGGGCAGAGAGAGAGAGGGAGAGGTTGAGTGACAGTAGAGGAAAGAGAAAAAAGAGTCATAGGTCAGCTGGTGGTGGTAGAGAGTGATTCATGTCATTTACTGGTGGCGTTTTGATAGCCAGGGGGTGACAGTTGTGGTGGTGGTAAGCGCCAGAGTCAGAGGATGACATCAACCAGCCAGCAGACAGGTTGTTAAAGGGCTTAGTCCCACAATCCCATTGTCCCCTGGTAAATGCTGGTATTCAGCTTGGGAGCGGGACTACCATTCGTTAATCTGACCTAACACACAGTTTAGGACACACAGTCAAACAGGACAAATAAGCTACACAAACTGCAGGTTTGCAGGAGAGAGTAGAAAGAAAATGGCGTAATAATCAGACTGCAATACAGAAACTTTATGAAAAAGAAAAGACATACAGTACATGTTTTCAAAAGACAGTGATTACTGATTTAGCAGAGGGCAGAGCATGTACTGACCGTGAAATGTGTAAGGACACCATGTGTTGGAGTTACTGTTTCCTATTACTACTTCACATATTAACAGTAATAAAAGGCCAAAATCAAACGTTTTAGATGTCAACTGTATTATCTATGATATAAATGACAAGAAAAATCCATAAGGGCCACCTCCACAACACAGAACATTCAGGCAGATTTCAAAAATCATATTTTATACAGGGAGATGACCAATCCCCCCCCACACAATTTTTTTAAATGCATGCCAGCAAAGCCCATACACAGCACAACACTAAACAATACATTAAACAACTTCTTTGGAATAGGGAGTAGTATTTTCACATCCGGATGAAAAGTGTGCCCAAAGTAAACTGCCTGTCACACAGGCCCAGAAGCTAGGATATGCATATAATTGGAAGATTTCCATAGAAAACACACAAGTTTCTAAAACTGTTAAAATTATGTCTGTGAGTATAACAGAACTGATATGGCAGGCGAAACCCCGAGGACAAACCATCCCAAAAATCAAACATTTCACCTTACCACTGTTTTCAATGGCTAGTACTACAATTACAAGCCCAAGTCCTCCCGAATTGCAGTTCCTAGGGTTTCCACTAGATGCCAACAGTCTTTAGAAAGAGTTTCAGGCTGGGTTTTTTGAAAAATTTCCCAGAAACTAGGTGGCTCCAATCTTGGCTGAAGTGTTTCCAAGCGTGTGGAGGAAAGCACGTTCTTTCTTATTTATCTCCGGTATTCTCAGTCTTAAATTGTATCGTTTATTTGCATATTAGGATACCTAAGGCTTGACTATAAACGTTGTTTGACTTGTTTGGAAAAGTTTATTCGTAACATTTGGGATTCATTTTGTATGCATTTTGATGGAGGGAAACTGAGTCGATTATTGACTGAAGCGTGCCAGCTAAACTGTGTTTTTATGGATATAACGAAGGACATTATCGAACAAAATAACAATTTGTAATATAACTGGGACCTTTTGGGGTGCCAACAGAAGATCTTCAAAGGTAAGGCATATATTATATCGCTATTTCTGACTTTTGTGTCGCAACTCCCTGGTTGAAAATGATTTGTTATGCATTTGTGTGCATAACAAATTAGGCACATTTGGGCAGTCTTGACACATTTTGAACAGATATGCAATGGTTCATTGTATCAGTCTAAAACTTTGCACATACACTGCTGTGGCCAAAATCTAAATTGTGCCTGTGTGGAACAAAACATGTCTCGCTCATTTCCATTTCTCTTGCATTTCAAAGATGATGGTACAGTTGTGCAGTTGTGGGTGAACAGGGAGAACAGGAGAGACTAAGCACGCACACCTGATGGGCCGCCCCCAGTGTTGAGGATCAGCATGGCAAATATGTTGTTGCCTACCCTTACCACCTGGGGGCGGCCCATCAGGAAGTCTAGGATCCAGTTGCAGAGAGAGGTGTTTTAGTCCCAGGGTCCTTAGCTTAGTGATGAGCTTTGTGGGCACTATGGTGTTGAACGCTGAGCTGTAGTCAAGGTGGGAAAGAGCAGTCTGGATTTCGATTGAGATCGCGTCATCTGTGGATCTGTTGGGGCGGTATGTGAATTGGAGTGTGTCTAGGGTATCTGGGATGATGCTGTTGATGTGAGCTATGACCAGCCTTTCAAAGCACTTCATGGCTACCGATGTGAGTTCTATGGGGCAGTAATCATTTAGGCAGGTTACCTTTGCTTCCTTGGGCACAGGGACGATAGTGGTCTGTTTGAAACATGTAGGTATTACAGACTCGGTCAGGGAGAGGTTGAAAATGTCAGAAAAGACACTTGCAAGTTGGTCCTCGTATGCTTTGAGTACACGTCCTGGTAATCCGTCTGGCCCCGCGGCTTTGTGAATGTTAACCTATTTAAAGGTCTTGTTTGGCTACCGAGAGCGTTATCACACAGTTGTCCGGAACAGCTGGTGCTCTCATACATGCTTCAGTGTTGTTTTCCTCGAAGCGAGCATAAAAAGGCATTTAGCCCATCTGGTAGGCTCTGCCCCACCTGCCCTTAACAACTGGTCACCACTGCATATAACAAAGGGATGGATAAATATGTAAATTTAGAAAGACTGATAGACAAGCGATACTGTTGAAACGCCCACAATGATCTAAACCCATTCTGTGCTGTGCTTTGACAGCTGTATTTTCCAACCATACGACCAGCCATCTCTAGGCGTGACAGACACTAAAGTATTCTCTGGGCCCCACAATATTGCTCATTGTGGCCACTTAGCATTACAGATAGTGGAAATTAGTCAAATGAGCTCACCGTGTATGCCTTTGAGGATAAATAATAAATAAATATGCAGCCAGTAGGTTGGTTAATTGGAAAGCATTATCACATTGGTGGTTCAAAATGCCACATAATGAAATTAGTTCCAATTTCCCTGAATAGGTGTGAATTGTACCCAATTTGCAGACTGCAGGTATGATAGCTGTGTGTATGTGTGTTTGTGTGTGCACGCATCGGTGACCGTGTGTGCATGTGTGTGTGGGAGGATGGGTGATTGATTACACCTTGACAAAATCTATCCCTTCCCACTCCCAAATTAAAACAATATCCCTTGTTTTTCTTTCACAGGAGGAAAGCGGAAGAGTGGAGCGAGATAAGTAAGAAGAAGCTGGTAGAATAACAATTATCCATCAGTGTCTGCGGACGCTCAAACAGAATAATTATACTCAACAAAAAGGTCAATGTCAGATGATTTGAAACCAGTCTCACAACAAAAGAATCAAACCGAATAAAAGGCTTCTTCAAGTTTATCCTCAGACAACAACAGAGTTTACATAACTGTACAAATGAACACAAAATATTACCTCGCATAATTGCACTTCAATGTTAGTCTGCGCTCATATTTTTGTGTTAACATTTCCGTAGCTTGGCAAGAGCTTTATATGTGAAGAGATGGGATGGAAATAGTCTCATTTTTGGGTGTGCCAGTGCCTCACTAAGTATAGAACACACCTTACATGATCTTCTAGTATATCTTAACACATCATTCACAAGTGTTAGCCACTTGGTCATGACTCCAGCATCAGTAATGTCACAGTGAGCTATACGTCATCGTAGGAGGTAGCTTGAGTGCCCTCTGCAGGAAAGAACTGGTACCAGTGGTACTACTGGCAATTGGGCAACATGTTGCAGTTACATGGACAGTTGAAGTCGGAAGTTTACATACACCTTAGCCAAATACATTTAAACTCAGTTTTTCCACAATTTCTGACATTTAATCTTCGTAAACAATTCCCTGTCTTAGATCAGTTAGGATCACCACTTTTTTTTAAGAATGTGAAATGTCAGAATAATAGTAGAGAGAATAATTTATTTCAGCTTTTTTTTCTTTCATTACATTCCCAGTGGGTCAGAAGTTTACATACACTCAATTAGTATTTGGTAGCATTGCCTTTAAATTGTTTAACTTGGGTCAAACGTTTCGGGTAGCCTTCCACAAGCTTCCCACAATAAGTTGGGTGAGTTTTGGCCCATTTGGGGCTTTGTGATGGCCACTCCAATACCTTGACTTTGTTGTCCTTAAGCCATTTTGCCACAACTTTGGAAGTATGCTTGGGGTCATTGTCCCATTTGGAAGACCCATTTGTGAACAAGCTTGAACTTCCTGGCTGATGTCTTGAGATGTTTCAACATATCCACATATTTGTCCAGCCTCATGATACCATCTACTTTGTGAAGTGCACCAGTCCCCCCTCCAGCAAAGCACCCCCACAACATGATGCTGCCACCGCCGTACTTCACGGTTGGGATGGTGTTCTTTGGCTTGCAAGCCTCCCCCTTTTCCGTCCAAACATAACAATGGTCATTATGGCCCAACAGTTCTATTTTTGTTCCATCAGACCAGAGGACATTTCTCCAAAAAGTATGATATTTGTCCCCATGTGCAGTTGCAAACCGTAGTCTGGCTTTTTTTATGGAGGTTTTGAAGCAGTGGCTTCTTCCTTGCTGAGCGGCCTTTCAGGTTATGTATAGGACTCGTTTTACTGTGGATTGTCGTGGAAATTTCCTGTATTACTAAATAAGGAGTTACAAACCACACACCAGTCAGAGTTATATATAAACTTCATACTTTAATTAAATGAGCTTCACCATAGCCCTGTGACTCTCAGATCAATTCAGTGTCTGTAGATGAATTCTCTGAGACTGCTTACAAAATGGCAACTGAGATCTTTTATAGCAAAGATCCACCCCTCTCAACTCACAATGACGAACCACAGATCTTAGGAACTTCACAAAGTGCCTTTTACTTGAAAGAGGAGTATCCCATAGCTAGATAGCATTAGCTATAAATTATTGTTCAGTTTGGTCTCCTAAACCGAGATTGTAATCTCTTTCCTGGTACTTCTTAGTACCAAAACATTACCTCATCCAATGGCATATATCAATTGTCAATTCTAGATATTCCCATCTCAAATACACCCCCTCCTCGATAAACTCACAAAGGGGAATGACTGGCACACAGACATTGTGGAGCCCTTCACATGGTATAACAGATACATTGGAAGATACTGTTCAATTCTGACTTCTCCCTTTCTGATATTCTGCATATTACCTGACAGATAAAAGACAAGCCTGACCTCTCTCCTCTCTGGGCCCCAAGTGACTTTTCCCACATAAGCATATTTATGAAAGTAGATAAAAGTTTTAAAAAATCTTATTTATCAATGTTACCTAACTCATACTGATTCTGCTACGACAGCATATAGATACTTTTGTACCCGTTTCCTCTAGCATCTTCACAAGGTCCTTTGCTGTTGTTCTGGGATTGATTTGCACTTTTTGCACCAAAGTACGTTCATCTCTAGGAGACAGAACGAGTCTCCTTCCTGAGCGGTATGATGGCTGTATGGTCCCATGGTGTTTATACTTGCGTACTATTGTTTGTACAGATGAATGTGGTACCTTCAGGCGTTTGGAAATTGCTGCCAAGGATGAACCAGACTTGTGGAGGTCTTCCATTTTTTTCTGAGGTCTTGGCTGATTTCTTCTGATTTTCCAATGATGTCAAGTGAAGAGGCACTGAGTTCCAAGGTACGCCTTGAAATACATCCACAGGTACACCTCCAATTGACTCAAATGTTGTCAATTAGCCTATCAGAAGCCATGACATAATATCACATTCAGGCACACAAGAAATTAAACTTCACACCCTCACGTGAACGCTCTGTTGGCCGAGCCACTTACAATTTTATCTTTACATCCCCGTAACAAACCATCTATCGCCCCATTCGCCTGCGCTAGTTTTTAAAGAGCCAATGGATGCTCTCTACCTCACAGATTTCCTGGAATGGCCCAGGCCAGTAAAAATTTCTTCAGACTATGTTGTGAGTAAGAAGTAAATCTGTTATAGTAGGCTAAGTAATGGAGGTATCTGTCATAAGTGGCTTGTTAAATTCAAGGTCCTTATTAAGGTGGATTTGTAGAAGAGTCATGGCCGTTGGTCATGATGGGCCCAATCTCACATCTGTATGTCATATTGCCAGCACAAACTACACTACATATACAAAAGTATGTGGACACACCTTCAACTGAGTGGATTCGGCTATTTCAGCCTCAACGTTGCTGACAGGTGTATAAAATCGAGCACACAAACATGCAATCTCCATAGTCAAACATTGGCAGTAGAATGGCCTTACTGAAGAGCTCAGAGACTTTCATAGGATGCCACCTTTCCAACAAGTCAGTTTGTCAAATTTCTGCCCTGCTAGACCTGCCCCTGTAAGTGCTTTTATTGTGAAGTGGAAATGTCTAGGCCCCACAGTGCTCTGCCACATAGTGGTAGGCCACACAAGCTCACAGAAAGGAACCGCCAAGTGCTGAAGCTCGTAGCGTGTAAAAATGGTCTGTCCTCGGTTGCATTACTTACTACCGAGTTCCAAACTGCCTCTGGAAGAAGCTTCAGCACAGCCCTTTCCTGTGTTGTCTCTTTCCTGTCTGTGCACAAAGCAAGGTCTATAAAGAAAGAGTTTGTCGAGATTGGTGTAGAAGAACTTGAATGGCCTGCACAGAGTACTGACTTAAACAATATCAAACACATTTGGGATGAATTGGAACGCCGACCTCGAGCCACGCCCAACATCAGTACCCGACCTCACGAATGCTCCTGTGGCTGAACGGAAGCAAGCTGAACGGAAGCAAGTCCTTGCAGCAGTGTTTTAACATCTCATAGAAAGCCTTCCCTGAAGAGTGGAGGCTGTTATAGCAGCAACGGGGGACCAACTCCATATTAATGACAATGATTTTGGAATGAGATATTCGACAAAAAAGTATGTCAAATCTTCACAATTACAAACGTCAACAAATGTGTAAACGTTTCTGTGCCTTTACTTAAAGACTTTATTGTTCCCCATGGGAAAATTTTGTTGCAGTGTCATGTACACTTTTAAAGTGGCATTTAAATGCAAAACAAAATTGACAATACAACTTTCATGACAGTTACATACCAATAAAACACGTTTTTTTAAAGAGTATCCTGCTGGCCTTACTGAGTCGATAGGAACATTAGCCTGAGCTATTTAGGAGGGATATCACAGCTGGCACAAATGATTGTCTAGTTCTGTTTTTCCTGCTGTATAGGGCACCCAGAAGGGAGTAGTTGAAAGTCCGGGTACAGGGGGTGGCTTGGGTCTAAAATGATTTTGTGAGCCTTGCGGAGGGCCCTGACCTTAAAGATCTCATACAGGCCTGTCTGTTTGACTCCAAGTACCTTGCTTGCTGTGGTGATAATCCTTCTCAGCATATTTCTCTGGCTGACAGTGGCATTGCCAAAAGATCAGGTCTGTACATTTACTCCACTGAAGCTTATTGTCCAAGAGGACACCCAGGTATTTGTATTCCTCTACAATCTCTATATTCTAACCTCTGATAGATGTTGCAGAGGTTGGTGTTGTACGCTTCCTGAAGTCTAAGCACATCTCTTTGGTCTTGTTGGTATTGAGGACCAAGTGTGACTCCTCACACCACTCTACAAAGTCATCTAGGACCGGGCCATGATGTTCCACGTCATCATGCAACAGGCTGATCAAGGCAGTGTCATCAGCGAACTTAACAAGGTATCTGTCAGGATGGGAACTAGTACAACTATTAGTGTACAAGATGTACAGGAGTGGGGACAAAATGCATCCCTGAGGAGAGCCTGTGTTGGTATTGCATATGTCTGACACGTGGGGACCTATTTTGACTCACTGTGAGCGTTGGCTCAGGAAGTCCAACAGTCACAAAACCAGCCCCCCCATCTAAGGAGAAGTCCCGACTGAGTCTCTGTGCCAGAATGTAGGGCTGGATTGTGTTGAAGGCAGATGAAAAGTCAACAAACAGAACCCTAACATGGGATTTGGCCTCTAGATGTCTATAGACCATGTTAATACCCCCTCTAGGTGTATATAGACCATGTTAATACACCCTCTAGGTGTATATAGACCATGTTAAGGAGGGTAAGAATGGCATCATCAACTCTTCTGCAAGGCTGATAGGCAAACTGAAATGGGTCGAGAAGCTGAGAATATGACTTTTCACAAGTTTATCAAGGCATTTCATTACTAAGGATGTCAAGGCGACAGGGTGGTAGTCATTCAGCACAGAGGGATCAGATGCTTTAGGAATTGGTATAATTATTGAGTTTTTCCACAATACTGGCATGTGTTGCTGGTCGAGTGAGGATTGGAAAATGTCTAAAAACACCAGGGCAATTGTTCAGCACAGTGCTTTAACACATGTCTGGGCCTGGGCTTTTGTATGTGTTACATCCCCTGAACAACTTTAAAACATCAGACTGTTTAACAACAACTCTCTCAAACATTTGTAATGATGCTTCCATTTGTTTTACCTCTGACACAAAGTTGTCTGATTCAAATCTTGAGAAGAAAACATTCAGTTCATTAGCCATGTTCTGGCCCTCATATCTCCCAAGGTCAGCACTGTTTTTCCCCTGCCTATGTGGAGGGCACTAGCCATGGATTTAATCCCTGGCCAGGCCTCCCTTGCATTTCCTGAGGAGAGGGTCCTCTCCACCCTTTGCTTGTATGCCTCCTTGTCCACCAGTATCTCTTTTCATCTCACGTTGTACATCTCTTAAAGCCTGTCTATCACCCTCAACATAAACTGGCTTCTTCCTATCAAGTAGGGATTTTTGATACCCAAGGCTTATTGTTAAGGAAGATTCTACAGGTTTTCGTAGAAACAGCTGACTCAACACAGAATTTACATAGTTTGAAACAACATCTGTGAGTGCATCAAGATCAGAGCTGCTGTCCTCAAATACCTCCCACATAGTACAGTCAAACACCTGTCGTGTCTTTGGCTCTATGCCAGATTAAGTGATATGACATGCTATTCTATAAAATAGTTTCTCCGTAATTAATATTACCTGATTGAGCTAATCATGTAAATGTAATGAACTAGAGAGTCGGGGCACCACAAAATAATATTTATAGAGCTGTTATCTTCCGAAAAAACTCTTAAAGACCTAGTAATATTTTTCATCAATAGCAGACAATATTAATCGTCACCTTATTTCAGTCTCATCTGAAAGTTGAACATTCTTGGTTATCTTCACGAACCCTGGCTAACAAGTTGAATCAGCAATACAAAATTGAGTTTCACTATTTATTTACTAAATACCTAACTAATCACACAGAATTACACATACACATAATTAATCATAACTTGATTACAAATTACGTCATAAAGGAAAACGTCCCTAGCGGGCGGAACAGATATGACAGCTTGTTACACAAAAGAAAAGGGGCTGGGTTTGAGTGAAAGACTGAGGAACAAAGGGCGAAGCTGTGCTATCGTAAATACAGTATCTTATGCATTCTAAATTACCGCCCATTTGGAAAAGGAAAATGCAATAAATATTTACTCTGAGCTGCGCGTCAGTAGGTTGGTGGTAGATGGAAGGCCGTGTTGCAAAACCGAGTCCTTTGAAGAATGTCTCTGGTGGTCAATTGAATACGTTGTAGTAACGTCATTGTGTGATAGACGGGATACTCTGTCTGTTCCTTCCTAACCCTCGTTTGCAGCTGCTGTTGCTAACTCAACGGCTAGGAGGTATCACTTCTGCAGTGAATAAGAGTTCAAAGTTCATACTATTTGCAACCAAAGCTCACGCTGATGTTGGCTTTGTTCTGTAGTTATTATCTGAACCATTCTGACATCGGACCGTCGTCCTCACATCCTCGGAACAGGAGGTTATATTGTCGTCAAGGGCTTATATAGTGGAGCGAGAAGGGTGTGTCTGAAAAGTTTTATAACCCATGACTCTTTACAGGGGCAGGCCACTGATTGAGCAGAGACCTAACCTTAAGGAAACCCAATTCTCACATTTTAGAAGCTGAAATCATATTTCATACCATCACAAATAATTTCATATTCAAACATTTAAATTGAACAACAATTCCATGTGAATCCGATAACTCTGATGTGTAAAACTTTCCACTGTAGTTTGTCATTTTATCATTGATGAGAATGTCTCAGATGCCAACCGAACTGACATCATTCATTAAGTACCACCGCATATGTTCAATTGGTCGGATTACCAGAATATAGTTAATTTCCCCCCACCTTCTGATGTTCCCAGAATCTCTATGTTAACCAAGGGGTTTGCAAATGTAACATCAGTTTGATAGAGAGAGGAAAAAGGGGGGAAGAGGTATTTATGACTGTCATAAACCTACCCCCAGGCCAATGTCATGACACACCCCTGGAGACAAGTGATACTGTTGTCATTCCAGATCGGGACAGTTTTAACTGTGGGTTTCTCCCTATCCAGGAGCTGACAATAGGTTGGCCTGGTACATTCATAAATGACGTACTATTTGGAGATTGGGTTGTCAAGATAGGACTGACTTGTGTCAGTCAGAGAAGAGATTGTGCTCATCACCACCATCAGTTTTTCTCTCAAGAATTCAGAAACAGCTCCTTTCTGCCCTTAGTGTATGTGGAGCCAAACTCCCTCTCCCCAGATATCAGCTCCTGGTTTCTATTCACCTAATGCATTATCGAAAGCTATTTTTGCAGCCGGTATCTGAGAGCAAAAGTATTGCTGTTGTCCCTTTTGACATCACAGAGAGAGGGGAGTTATATTTTGGGATTCATCTTCGCGCCCTTTTTTTGACTCCCCTCAAGCATTTATTTTTTCAACATCTGCTTTTGTCTCAAGTGAGCCAGAAGAACACGGGCCAAATGGTTTTACCATAGTGTTGATGTCAGCGTTAGTTAACAAAGAGAACACAGAAATCATGTCACAGCAGTAAACATGTGTATACTAACGTATAGGACAATAGAGACAACTATTACGGTATTCTTTATCTATGTATAGAACAATATCAAGCAGTATCATGAGTACCTTTGAGGGAACTGTTAATAACAAAGTTGTTCTTTGAGGAATAGAAATGTATCCTAATTGTAGATTAATTTTTGTGTGAATGGAATATGAATCACATCACTAATGCTTGTCACTCAAACAAACCCCATTGTGATTCTTGTCATTTGTGAGTTGAAGATCTATTTTCATCATAATTTTGTTCTTCCCTCTTGTAATAGAGATGATTCTGCAGCTGTAGCATCTGTACAAGAGCTTGCAGTCTTTGTCTCTTATTTCCTCTCTGCTTGTAGCGCCATGCAGCACTGTGGAACACATCCAAATGTTAAGCCCAAATAACATAGCAGAACTATCACTCTCCTTCCTTCCCTTCCTTCCCTCCCTTCCATCCTTGCTCCTTCCCTCTACCTCACTCCCTTGCCTTTCCAGCCATACCAAGATGTCACTCTAAGCCTGGATTTTAGCTTAGTGAGACCCCTGAGTCACTCTCTGCTGTGTGTGTGTGTGTGTGTGTGTGTGTGTGTGTGTGTGTGTGTGTGTGTGTGTGTGTGCAGTGTGTGTGTGTGTGTGTGTGTGTGTGTGTGTGTGTGTGTGTGTGTGTGTGTGTGTGTGTGTGTGTGTGTGTATGTGTGTGTGTGTGTGTGTGTGTGTTGCTTTGCTTAGCGAGTACCACTTGCCCCCAATTTCCCCTCATTCCTGGCTCGAACTCGGGACCTCTGCTTTGCTAACCCACAAGACCGGCCTCCTTGACAACATTCAGATGGGTTCAGCCACCCAAAAAGTGCCAATTGGATAGCCCCATCCACAACATTTCAAGCTAGCTGTGGAGTGAGCTAATGGTACATTTTTAACTCCATTATACTTGAGTGTGCGTGTGTGTGCGTGTGAATGTGTACGAACATGTGTACGAGCATGTGTATGTGTGTTTACTTGTGTGAGCACAAATGAAAGAGGGAGCGAGACAGTAATGGTGAGGGAGGGGAAAACTTAATTAAACACAGACTGCGCCGCAGAGAATTCTCCAGTGCCATGCCATGTCAGGCATTAAAAAAATATACAAATAAATTCTCTCTCTCTCTCCCTCCCTCCCTCCCTCTCTCTCGAGACTCAGTCTGCTGTGTGTAACAATGATTCATTAGATAAACAATTGTGATGCCTGTCTACCTGTGGTCTCGCTTGCTATTCTCAGAGGCACTGTGATCAAGACATCAGTAAATTTCAGGACCTGTCGGAGCTAGAATGGCTTTAACAGGGATGGTAGTCTCCTTGGAGACCATTTTTGAGGATATAGACCTAGTGATAGGGTATGGTAGTGGAAAAAGCTATAGTTAGAAGGTGTCATGTCTACTGCCGCTTCTCCCCTCCGGCATTCGACGTTGCCTGTATACTAACCACCGGTCCCGGGATAAATCATTACGCACACCTGGCATCCATCATTATACGCACCTGTACGTCATCATGAGGTACAGCTGGAGTCTATTACCTCATTCATGACCTCCCCTATATCTGGCACTCACTTAGGTTCTTTCCCCAGTCAGTATTGATCCTGTGTTTATGCAAAAACACTACTGTTACGTTGTCTCATTTGTTGTTTTATTAAAGTAATGCAGAAGTGATTGGTATTTCAGGTGTGGTTGGGATATATTGACCAAATTATCAGGAAAGTTTTGGGTGTATTTTCGCCTTTAAAATTCACCAGAAACAACCATTTCAAAAACCTAGAAGGGTGATGACCCCAGAACCCATTGACCCTAAAGAAGGCAGAATCACTTTCCTTAAATACAATACATCCATAATGGAAAGGAAATTGCCTTTATTAATGTGTATGCACCAAATTCACATTTTTCTCTGAACAGCATATTGTTAGAATTAACTGAATTCCATCTGGTTATTGTGTAACGTGCAATGAGTGAAGAGGTGTGGAGTCAGGCGCAGAGAGCAAAAGGATGTGGGAAAAAACACGCTTTAATGTCCAGGAAAAATAACATGAACAAAAGTAGGAAAACAAATGAACAGAAATATTAACGGACAGCGCGAAACCCAAAATGCAAACAAAATACACTCTA
Source organism: Oncorhynchus tshawytscha (assembly GCF_018296145.1). Classification (NCBI taxonomy): domain Eukaryota; kingdom Metazoa; phylum Chordata; class Actinopteri; order Salmoniformes; family Salmonidae; genus Oncorhynchus; species Oncorhynchus tshawytscha. The sequence continues at coordinate 187,492 of NW_024609833.1, forward strand.
ACACAAAGCAGACGAACAAGCCCGCACGAAACAGAAGCGGGCTGAACAAACTTAAATAACCCCACCCTAACAACCAAACAAGAAACAGGTGATACCAATTAGACAAAAACCAAACGAACACAGAACAAAGGATCGGTGATAGCTAGTAGACCGGTGACGACGACCGCCGAGCGCCACCCGAACAAGAAAGGGAGTCACCTTCGGTAATATTCGTGACAGTACCCCCCTGACGCGCAGCTCCCGCAGCGCGCCGACGCCGGCCTCGGGGACGACCCAGGGGCCGAGGCGTCGGGCGAACCGGACGGAGGCGATGGAACTCTCTCAACATAGATGGATCTAGAATATCCCCCACCGGAACCCAGCACCTCTCCTCCGGACCGTACCCCTCCCAGTCAACGAGGTACTGCAAGCCCCTCACCGGGGACCCCTCGATATCCAGAGGGGGCGGAGGGACCTCCGGAACCTCACCTTCCTGCATGGGACCAGCTACCACCGGCCTGAGAAGAGACACATGAAACGAGTGGTTAATACGATAATACGAAGGAAGTAATAATCGATAACAAACCTTGTTTATTCTCCTCAGGACTTTAAATGGCCCTATACACTGTGGACCCAGCTTCCGGCAGGGCAAGCGGAGGGGCAGGTTTCGGGTCGAGAGCCAGGTGCAAACACGGGGGCCTCACTGCGGTGACGGTCAGCGCTCTTCTTCTGCCTTACACTCGCTTGGCGTAATGACGCTTGGACAGCCCTCCAGGTCTCCTTAGAGCGCTGCACCCACTCCTCCACCGCAGGAGCCTCAGTCTGGCTCTGATGCCAAGGTGCCAGGACCGGCTGGTACCCCAACACGCACTCAAATGGTGACATGTTGGTAGAGGAGTGGCTTAGTGAGTTCTGGGCCATTTCTGCCCAGGGAATGTACCTCGCCCACTCCCCTGGCCGGTCCTGGCAATACGACCGCAGAAACCTACCCACCTCCTGGTTCACTCTCTCCACCTGCCCATTACTTTCCGGGTGATACCCTGAGGTCAGGCTGTCCGAGACCCCCAGACGTTCCATAAATGCCCTCCATACACGGGAGGTAAACTGAGGGCCCCGATCAGAAACTATATCCTCGGGCACCCCGTAGTGCCGGAAGACATGGGTGAAAAGAGCTTCCGCAGTCTGTAGGGCCGTAGGGAGACCGGGCAATGGGATAAGACGGCAGGACTTAGAGAACCGATCCACAACGACCAGGATCGTTGTGTTACCCTGAGAGGGGGGAAGGTCAGTAAGAAAATCCACCGATAGATGGGTCCACGGCCGTTGTGGAACGGGGAGAGGTTGTAATTTACCTCGTGGCAGGTGCCTAGGAGCCTTACTCTGGGCGCACACCGAACACCCTAACAACCAAACAAGAAACAGGTGATACCAATTAGACAAAACCAAACGAACACAGAACAAAGGATCGGTGATAGCTAGTAGACCGGTGACGACGACCGCCGAGCGCCACCCGAACAAGAAGGGGAGTCACCTTCGGTAATATTCGTGACATATTGGGACAGACATGAATGCCATCTTGGACATGCAGGACAAATTTAATAAGGCCACCTACTATCCACACACAACTAAGGCTCTCCAACATATACTCTCTAATTATACTTCATTGATGCCTAGTGAGCACATAATCCAAAAGCAAACAAGTACACTTTCTACTCAAACAGGCATAAAACATCATCCCGAATCAATTTTATATTATCTACACCTATATTTTCAAAAATTAAGAAAATATCAATTTGAAATATGAGTTTGTCCGATCACCATGCCTACAACTGCCAATTACACATTTCAAATATCCCCAAAAAAAAGCCACACGATGGAGTTTCATTACTACATAATAGCTAAATAATAATAATAATAACTACATAATAACTAAATAATAACTACATTACTACATAATAACTAAATGAATTCATAATGTTCCATAAAACTCAGTTGATGACCCCCGTATTCCATGGGATGCCATTCAAGGTTTTATAGAAAGATAATGCAACTGAGAGAGAGAGAGAGAGAGAGAGAGAGAGAGAGAGAGAGAGAGAGAGAGAGAGAGAGAGAGAGAGAGAGAGAGAGCAGAAGTTGCCATCCATTGAGTTAAACTCAACCATTACTTCCATGGTAATTGTCCCAGTCCTTTACTGGCCAACAAGCTATGCAGTAATGATCAATTAGCTGATATAGCAAATAATGAATCAGAAACATAGTGCAATTCATGTATTGTTTAGTGTTGTGTTGTGTATTGGCTTTGCTGGCATGCGTCTATAAAAAAGTGGGAGAATATTTGATTGATTAATTTGGGTCTGATAGTAATTCCCCTAACTGTGACAAATGGTGCCCACAAACTGTTAGGGCCTAAATAAAGCTGTCCCAAAAGCAGCCCCAACACCTTATCACTGCTACACCTGGCTATCAACAGCCTTGTCTGGCAGAGAAACAGTTCATTCAGCCTCATTTACTGCCTTTTAAAAAAACACAGCTGATATGGCTGACTTGCTTAAAACAAATGTGGTTTCTATTGACAATTGAGATGTGCAAACTATGGCATAAGGGGACGACGAGTGGATAAGAGGCAATCCGTAATTTCTATTAAGACATTAATGAGCGAGCTTGGATGGACGTAGTCAATATAACTATTTGTTCAGCACTTTTGAAATGTACAGCAACAGAATTCAGAACATGGGCTGTTCTTTCATTATTCTCCCTGTAAACCAAGTCAGAACCGTAGGATAAATAAAGGGAGCATATAAGCAGACAAGGAAAGCTCTTACAATATTCAATGATTACATTTCTCTAAAACAGATTATAGGTTACATGTGCACCACCAAGTCAGCACAGTAGGCATAATTATGAGGGGGAAAGGGACCAAATTATGAGGGTAAGGCACAAGGGCTACTAACAGCTTTCTAAACAACATACACTTAGTACTACTTTCTTAGCTACAATATACATATTTCCCTGGCATATTACATAATTTATGCCTCAGCATACAATACATTTTTGGCCTCACCTTGTTGTGCTGTGCTCACTTGAACATGAAGGTGGCACGGTGGTCCTTAATGGGCACAGTTTGTCATCAAACTTGGTCATCAAAGTCAAGCATTCTCTGGATTTATGGTGCTTTCAAGACAACTGGGAAATCAGAAAAAACAAGATTGAATCATGATGATGTCACTGATCTTCAGGTCGGAGCTCTTGAAAGAGGCCAGAGTTCCACGCCTTGCAATTCCGAGTTTGATGACCGTTCAAAATGTATTTTCCCCAGTCGGAGCTAGTTTTTTTCTGAGTTCGCAGTTGTCTTGAACTCACTGAAGATTTCCCAATACCGAGTTTCCAGTTGTTTTGAGCGTGGCAGAAGTCATGCTGTATTGTCAGCATGGTCAATGTTGAATGTTGATCCTTTTAAGCTTGGAAAAGAGACCCTTAAACCCAGACTTGGGACCACACACCCACTCCACTGAATAGAAGGCTAGTGATTGCTTTGCATTGCTTGCAGTTAGCCACTGATTCCTTCTAAACCACTCATTGTTGAATTTGTGATTTCCAACTTGTTGTATAATGTTTATGTTCAATGGACAATGAGCACCGATACATTTTATCAATCATTTCTCCTCATTATTTCTCTTATGAGAAGGATTGGAAAGGATTTGCCAGTAGATTGCCAGACTTGATTCATGATGACTGCTAGCCTGCAAGCTAAGATTTTGAAAGTATGATGTTGACATGATCAGTCCAATCAAAGTTGCTGTAGATATGTGATTTGACGTCATTTTATCTGTGGCCAATGACCTTGAGCCTTCTTTGATGGGCACTTCTAATGTTACTCTATTGCAGCACCCAAGGGGCTTGAATTTTCTCTACCCTTGAATTGAGCTCTACCCTTAGATGTTGTAGTGTCCCTATGAGTGGCAGAACACTATGCCAATCAAGGCGCAACTAGAAAACATTAAACAACCCCTACGTTCCATATTTTCCGCTGGCTGCTCCACCACCACAGAAAGCACTGAGCTAGGCTGGAACACCTGCATTTTGGATCTGCCTTACTAAATGGCATGACTGACAGCGAGAATGCAAATAGGTCAGATCAGGTTTGCAATGAATAACTTCAATCAGACCCCCTTTCACCCATAGAGGGGGGGGGGGACTAGTGGGGGTTAACAACTCACGGCCTGTTGTAAATCAAGGGAGAAGACCCAGGCCTGTGCTCGCCAAATTCACCAAAGGAATGTGCTTTGTCTCAACATACCTTTTCCCCCTGAAACTCTAACACATTCGAAAGCAAGTACTGGAACAATATTTCTAACATAGAACGTGGTGAATAGTCAGAGGCGATATATAGAACACTAATGTCATTTTGTCTGTTATTTTGTGATGTCATTTAAAATGTTATAAAGGAAAATACGGTTACTTGGAAAGTACACATACTACATAGCTGAAGTTTCCATACTATGGGTTGTGCATGTAATATGGAAAATTAAAGTGTTTTTGTTAAGAGAGCGAAGTGATTTGAGAAGCTATCAGAGATAATTGTTTTCCATAACTTTGCACAGTGAGTAATCACCGCCCCGGAGTGCTGTCAGGGAGTGTGCCAGCCTGCCGGAATGCCCCCTTTCAAGCAAAAGGTATAAATGATGGGTTACGAATTAACACAGTGAACCAGAAAAGGCGTGAAGTGGCAGCTACACATTGAAAATGATTTGAACTTTGAATCTCAACATGAGATGGAGACGTGTGTGTTCTTCCAGAGAATCACTGGTAATGCTGATTAGCTGTCCTATGTAAAGTATCTTCGAATGCGAATTTAAGCTCAAACCATTGTATTACGCTACTCTCATCATCCCATTGGGGAACCATTGAAATGGCTGGCCAGCCTATCTTCAAAGAAGCATCTTCAAGAGTGAATGGAATGAAAATCAACTCTGTAGTTCTGTTCAGGACTACACGAAAAGTCGCCGGATAACTACGAAGAAGGACAACAGTAGAAGAGTTGTTGGAACCATTTCGGACAATCAGAGCCTTACAAGCGTGCCGTGAAAAGGTCCAATCCCCTTTCCAAGGCTGCCCTGTTCACCGAGAGATCCCTGGCAAACCCAGGCATTTCACATAAATACATTCCTGATTTCTTGTTCAAATCTGGCGGCGGTTCATGTGCAAAGTATGGTTATTGTAGGTGAGTATTTTGTGAATGTGGCTATGTTAAGTGGCTTTGTCCCTCTCTCCATCTCTTCTTTAACAAGCACCAATGTTGTTGTCATTCCACTAGGGACGTGTTTTCAGCGTATTACATCTCCAGTCAATAACCAGTGCAGTGTGTGTTTATCCTGTGTTCCCATTTAATTGACTAGTAAATAAATAATCAAACCAAATTGTGTAGTACTGAATCATAAGTAAGGCGCTGGTTTTTGCAGATGCAAGGAGGTTACGACTGTTCATAATGGTGATATGATAGTAGATTAATAAATTGACTGTTTATAGATGTGATAGGTAAAGACCTTTTAGAGTTTAATTTGGGAGATGGTACAGTAACTCTTTAAAGAACCGCTCTCGTGGTGCCCCAGACCCTAATGAGTTAATTGTTACATGATCACTGCACCTGTACATAGCTCATCTGTAAATAGCCCATCCAATCTACCTCATCCCCATACTGTATTTATTTATTCATCTTGCTCCTTTGCACCCCAGTATCTCAACTTGCACATTCATCCTCTGCACATCCTACCACTGCAGTGTTTAATTGCTCTATTGTAATTACTTTGCCACCATGGCCTATTTATTGCCTTACTTCTCTTATCCTACCTCATTTGCACATGCTGTATATAGATTGTCCTACTGTATTATTGATTGTATGTTTGTTTATTCCATGTTTAACTGTGTTGTTGTATGTGTCGAACTGCTTTGCTTTATCTTGGCCAGGTCGCAGTTGCAAATGAGAACTTGTTCTCAACTAGCCTACCTGGTTAAATAAAAGTGAAATAAATAAAAATATACATTTTTTTTAATGATTAATTTAATTGGGTAACTATTAACTAAATATTGTTTGTTTTTTTACATTGTTTGCAAACTGATATTAGACACGTATACCAAAATAATATGCAAAACAGGCAAGAGAAAAAATATATGTTTACATTTTTGCTAAACAGGTGGGGCTCAAAACAGGTTGGGCTCTGAATGACAGGTTGCCACTGCACATCTCTGATTGTAAATCCACACCAAGCCAGACAAAGTTCTTTCTAAAATAATTAAGTTAATTCAAAAGTTAAGGATGCCACCCAGTCTTCTCACTCGCCGAAGGAGAGCCGTTTTACAATCCCGTGAACAATTGTGCTATTGTGTATGCTTTTTGCGTTATTTGTCACTTATTTTGTACATAATATCAGGGCAGCAATTACTCACCCCGTAATGGAGGAAGTCTTCGAGTCAGACGGGAAGGATCTACTTCAGACGCCCGACAGTGCCCTCATACCTGTCAATCGCAGGAGGAAAAGACGGAGAAATCGTTGACGACGGTTCGGGTGCCTTGTAAGGATCCATAGCCGAGAGGGCAATCTACATTTACCATCGGTCCTAGTAGCCATCTGCCTTTACCAACGGTCCAATTAGCCAATGTACAATCAATCGATAATAACATAAACGAACTACGAGCACTTATATCCAACCAACATGACATTAAAAACTGTAATATCTTGTGTTTCACTGAGTCGTGACTGAACGATGGCATGATTAACATACAGCTGGCGTGATTTAAGCTTTGTCGTCAGGAAGGAACAGCGGCCTCTGGTAAGATAAGGGGTGGCGGCATATGCTGGTGCATGAAATCTAAGGAAGTCTCGAGGTTTTGCTCGCCTGAGGTAGAGTATCTCATGATAAGCTGGAGACCACACTATTTACCAAGAGAGTTTACATCTATATTTTTCGTAGCTATCTATATACCATCGCAAACCTATGCTGGCACTGAGCTGTATACGGCCACAAGCAAACAGGAAAACACTCATCCAGAGGCGACGCTCCTAGTGGCTTGGGACTTCAATGCAGGGAAACTCAAATCCATTCTACCTAATCTCTACCAGCAAGTTAAATGTGCAACCAGAGGAGAAAAAAACTCTAGACCCTCCATTTGGCAAATCTGACCATAATTCTATCCTTCTGATTCCTGCTTACAAGCAAAAAGAAAGCAGGAAGCACCAGTGACTCAGTCAATAAGAAAGTGGTCAGATGAAGCAGATGCCAAGCTACAGGACTGTTTTGCTACCACAGACTGGAATATGTTCTGGGATTCTTCCGATGGCATTGAGGAGTACACCACATCAGTCCCTGGCTTCATCAATAAGTGCCTCGATGACGTCGTCCCCACAGTGACCGTACATACATACCCCAACCAGAAGCTATGGATACAGGCAACATCCGCATTGAGCTAAAGGTTAGAGCTGCCCCTTTCAAGGAGTGGGACTCGAACCCGGAAGCTTAGAAGAAATCCTCCTATACCCTCCGACGAACCATCAAACAGGCAAAACATTGATACAGGATTAAGATTGAATCGTAGTACACCAGCTCCGACACTCGTCTGATGTGGCAGGGATTGCAAAATATTACAGACTACAAAGGGAAGCACAGCCGCGAGCTGCCCAGTGACACAAACCTACCAGACAAGCTAAATTACCTCTATAATTATTTCGAGGCAAGAAACACTGAAACATGCATGAGAGCACAAGCTGTTCCGGACGACTGTGTGATCACGCTCTCCGTAGCCGATGTGAGTACGACCTTTAAACAGGTTAACATTCACAAGGCCGCAGTGCCAGACGGATTACCAGGAAGTGTACTCTGAGCATGTGCTGACCAGTCACTGACTGAGTCTGTAATACCAACATGTTTCAAGCAGACCACCATTGTCCCTGTGCCCAAGAACACTAAGGTAAACTGTCTAAATGATTACCGACCTGTAGCACTCACATCTGTACCATGAAGTACAGATGATGCACTCTCTATTGCACTCAACACTGCCCTTTCCCACCTGGACAAAAGGAACACCTATGTGAGAATGCTAATCATTGACTACAGTTCAGCGTTATACACCATAGTGCCCACAAAGCTAATCACTGAGCTAAGGACCCTGGGACTAAACACCTCCCTCTGCAACTGAATGCTGGACTTCCTGACGGGCCGCCCCCAGGTGGTAAGGGTAGGGAAAAACACCTCCGCCACGCTGATCCTAAACACGGGGATCCATCAGGGGTGCGTGCTCAGTCCCTTCCTGTACTCCCTGTTCACTCATGACTGCATGGCCAGACACGACTCCAACACCATCATCAAGTTTGGCGATGACACAACAGTGGTAGGCCTGATCACCGACAACGATGAGACAGCCTAGGAGGTCAGAGACCTGCCCGTGTGGTGCCAGGACAACAACCTCTCCCTCAGCATGATCAAGACAAAGGAGATGATTGTGGACTACAGGAAAAGGAGGACTGAGCACGCCCCCATTCTCATCGACAGGGCTGTAGTGGAACAGGTTAAGAGCTTCAAGTTCCCAGTGTCCACATCACCAACAAACTATCATGGTCCAAACACACTAAGACAGTCATGAAGAGAGCACAACAAAGCCTATTCCCCCTCAGGAGACTGAAAAGATTTGTCATGGGTCCTCAGATCCTCAAAAGGTTCTACAGCTGCACCATCGAGAGCATCACTGCCAGGTATGGCAACTGCTCGGCCTCTGACCGCAAGGTACTACCTGTTGTATTCGGCGCCTGTGACAATTAAAATGTGATTTTATTTATTGCCCAGAGAAATTAAACTGTTTTCTAAAATATTGTTGTCTCGTCTGAAGAATTACTTTCCCAAATTAGTCCACACGAACCAAAGTCGATTTGTGAAAAAACTTTAATCCTCAGATAACCTCAGTCGACTACTACATATACAGTAAATGCTTAATCAGAAACAACAGCTCCTCTCTCGATGCAGAAACAGCTTTTGATAGACTAGAATGGTGTTATCTCTGGTTTGTGGAACATTATTATTATTTTTTATAGTTGTTTTACCAGCTAAGTTGATTGAGAACACGTTCTCATTTACAGCAACATCCTGGGGAATAGTTACAGGGGAGAGGAGGGGGATGAATGAGCCAATAGAAATTTAGCAAATTCCTATATGATTAAAATACTATATGCCAATCCCTCAGCCATAGCTATAACAAGCAATGTATGCTCTGCTCCATTCAGAATCACTAGAAGCAGCAAAAATGGCAATCCGATTTCTCCTTTGCTGTTTTTGTTATCCATGGACCCTTGGCCCAGACAACTCATCAATCTAAGGAAATAACACCAATTTCCCTCAAATCTACTGATCACTTCATCTCATTAATACTCTGACAATATTATATTATATCTAGGAAATGTATCTCAATCGCTCCCAAACGCATTGAAGATCATAGATACATTTAGCATTATCTCAACTTATAAAATGTACTTTATGGATTATGAAATCCCAAACGTTTCCCATTAGAAATATTTGGGAGTATACAGTGCCTTGCGAAAGTATTCGGCCCCCTTGAACTTTGCGACCTTTTGCCACATTTCAGGCTTCAAACATAAAGATATAAAACTGTATTTTTTTGTGAAGAATCAACAACAAGTGGGACACAATCATGAAGTGGAATGACATTTATTGGATATTTCAAACTTTTTTAACAAATCAAAAACTGAAAAATTGGGCGTGCAAAATTATTCAGCCCCCTTAAGTTAATACTTTGTAGCGCCACCTTTTGCTGCGATTACAGCTGTAAGTCGCTTGGGGTATGTCTCTATCAGTTTTGCACATCGAGAGACTGAAATTTTTTCCCATTCCTCCTTGCAAAACAGCTCGAGCTCAGTGAGGTTGGATGGAGAGCATTTGTGAACAGCAGTTTTCAGTTCTTTCCACAGATTCTCGATTGGATTCAGGTCTGGACTTTGACTTGGCCATTCTAACACCTGGAGATGTTTATTTTTGAACCATTCCATTGTAGATTTTGCTTTATGTTTTGGATCATTGTCTTGTTGGAAGACAAATCTCCGTCCCAGTCTCAGGTCTTTTGCAGACTCCATCAGGTTTTCTTCCAGAATGGTCCTGTATTTGGCTCCATCCATCTTCCCATCAATTTGAACCATCTTCCCTGTCCCTGCTGAAGAAAAGCAGGCCCAAACCATGATGCTGCCACCACCATGTTTGACAGTGGGGATGGCGTGTTCAGGGTGATGAGCTGTGTTGCTTTTACGCAAAACATAACGTTTTGCATTGTTGCCAAAAAGTTCAATTTTGGTTTCATCTGACCAGAGCACCTTCTTCCACATGTTTGGTGTGTCTCCCAGGTGGCTTGTGGCAAACTTTAAACAACACTTTTTATGGATATCTTTAAGAAATGGCTTTCTTCTTGCCACTCTTCCATAAAGGCCAGATTTGTGCAATATACAACTGATTGTTGTCCTATGGACAGAGTCTCCCACCTCAGCTATAGATCTCTGCAGTTCATCCAGAGTGATCATGGGCCTCTTGGCTGCATCTCTGATCAGTCTTCTCCTTGTATGAGCTGAAAGTCTAAAGGGACAGCCAGGTCTTGGTAGATTTGCAGTGGTCTGATACTCCTTCCATTTAAATATTATCGCTTGCACAGTGCTCCTTGGGATGTTAAAAGCTTGGGAAATATTTTTGTCTCCAAATCCGGCTTTAAACTTCTTCACAACAGTATCTCGGACCTGCCTGGTGTGTTCCTTGTTCTTCATGATGCTCTCTGCGCTTTTAACGGACCTCTGAGACTATCACAGTGCAGGTGCATTTATACGGAGACTTGATTACACACAGGTGGATTGTATTTATCATCATTAGTCATTTAGGTCAACATTGGATCATTCAGAGATCCTCACTGAACTTCTGGAGAGAGTTTGCTGCACTGAAAGTAAAGGGGCTGAATAATTTTGCACGCCCAATTTTTCAGTTTTTGATTTGTTAAAAAAGTTTGAAATATCCAATAAATGTCGTTCCACTTCATGATTGTGTCCCACTTGTTAATGATTCTTCACAAAAAAATACAGTTTTATATCTTTATGTTTGAAGCCTGAAATGTGGCAAAAGATCGCAAAGTTCAAGGGGGCCGAATACTTTCGCAAGGCACTGTATATATACAGTGGGAAGAACAAGTATTTGAAACACTGCCAATTTTGCAGGTTTTCCTACGTACAAAGCATGTAGAGGTCTGCAATTTGTATCATAGGTACACTTCAACTGTGAGAGACGGAATCTAAAACAAAAATCCAGAAAATCACATTGTATGATTTTTAAGTAATTAATTTGCATTTTATTTCATGACATAAGTATTTGATACATCAGAAAAGCAGAACTTAATATTTGGTACAGAAACCTTTGTTTGCAATTACAGAGATCATACGTTTCCTGTAGTTCTTGACCAGGTTTGCACACACTGCAGCAGGGATTTTGGCCCACTCCTCCATACATACCTTCTCCAGATCCTTCAGGTTTCGGGGCTGTCGCTGGGCAATACGGACTTTCAGCTCCCTCCAAAAATGTTCTATTGGGTTCAGGTCTGGAGACTGGCTAGGCCACTCCAGGACCTTGAGATGCTTCTTACGGAGTCACTCCTTAGTTGCCCTGGCTGTGTGTTTCAGGTCGTTGTCATGCTGGAAGACTCAGCCACGACCCATCTTCAATGCTCTTACTGAGGGAAGGAGGTTGTTGGCCAAGATCTCGCGATATATGGCCACATCCATCCTCCCCTCAATACGGTGCTGTCGTCCTGTCCCCTTTGCAGAAAAGCATCACCAAAGAATGATGTTTCCACCTCCATGCTTCATGGTTGGGATGGTGTTCTTGGAATTGTACTCATCCTTCTTCTTCCTCCAAACACAGCGAGTGGAGTTTAGACCAAAAAGCTCTATTTTTGTCTCATCAGACCACATGACCTTCTCCCATTCCTCCTCTGGATCATCCAGATGGTCATTGGCAAACTTCAGATGGGCCTGGACATGCGCTGGCTTGAGCAGGGGGACCTTCCGTGCCCTGCAGGATTTTAATCCATGATGGCGTAGTGTGTTACTAATGGTTTTCTTTGAGACTGTGGTCCCAGCTCTCTTCAGGTCATTGACCAGGTCCTGCTGTGTAGTTCTGGGCTGATCCCTCACCTTCCTCATTATCATTGATGCTCCACGAGGTGAGATCTTGCATGGAGCCCCAGACCGAGGGTGATTGACCGTCATCTTGAACTTCTTCCATTTTCTAATAATTGCGCCAACAGTTGTTGCCTATTGTCCTGTAGCCCATCCCAGCCTTGTGCAGGTCTACAATTTTATCCCTGATGTCCTTACACCCTCTCTGGTCTTGGCCATTGTGGAGAGGTTGGAGTCTGTTTGATTGAGTATGTGGACAGGTGTCTTTTATACAGGTAACGAGTTCAAACAGGTGCAGTTAATACAGGTAATGAGTGGAGAACAGGAGGGCTTCTTAAAGAAAAACTAACAGGTCTGTGAGAGTCAGAAATCTTACTGGTTGGTAGGTGATCAAATACTTACAGTATACATATTGTGGATTAGAGGGAGCATGGCCGAGATGTGTGTGTCTGCCGCTCCCCCCCACCCCACCCACACATAAAATAGCCTATTTGAGGCTGTTAAAGGGAGGGCAGGCCCACAACAATGGTCAAAGTGAAATGGAGACAGTAGATACAGCTGGTCGATTGTAATATAATAAAGACAGTAGATCTAGCTGGTCTGTCATAATATAAAATGACTTAGTAGAGATAGGAATAGGAATTGTGGGGGTGTAGCACTCTACATTCAAAATCTTATACCTTTAACGAGGAGGGATGACCTTAATGCATGTCAAATAGGGGGCTCCCGAGTTGTGCAGGCACTGCATCTCCGTACTTGAGGTATCACGACAGACACCCTGGTTCGAATCCAGGCTGTATCACAACCGGCCGTGATTTGGAGTCCCATAGTGCAGCGCACAATTGGCCCAGCGTTGGCCGGTGTAGGTTGTCATTGTAAATAAGAATGTACTTAACTGACTTGCCTAGTTAAATCAAATAAAAAATAGAGGCACTATGGGAGGGAGTCTGTTCCATGTTGGCCTCGCTCGTCCTCAATTTCCACCTTTCCTCCAAGGAATCCCCAAAGTCTTAATTTCCGAGTGGATGCGATGTCACCCAAGTTCTCTTGGAAATCATAGAGGGCTGTCGATTCATCTACTCCGGAGCCCATGCAACTGGGCAGGGCTAGAGCGCTTACGCACACTAAACACCAGGAGCTGTCTGTATTGTGGAGCTACGGGACATTGTTGCCTAACTGCCCAAGAAAAGACAAGGCTCATCAGTAGGTACGAGTACACTGGTGAGCCATACAGGGTGTTTTCAATCTCTCACTATTCGTAACCCCCTCTATGCTACCCTATTGTGGGGTGGCCAGTCAAAATCCATCTGAGTGCTCATTGACTCTTGGGCTGACAAGAGCTTTATGGACACTACCCTGGTGTCAAAGCTGGGTATCTCCACTCAACCCCTTTCCATATGAAATCCTACGGTGGAGCGCTCTCCATGGGAATTTTGGTTTATGACACTTGGCATTTGCAATGTTCCACTTGCAATATGTTTTTGATGAACTGCCGTCCATTTGAGTGGTATTTGCGATTGTGTATATGGGTCGCCCAATGCCAATAAGTAGCCATTACATTTTGTCGATTTCATGGGGGTCTTCCCTTACCATCCCGATGGACGTCAGAACGCTGGATGGGCGCTCTAACGGCAGAGTCACCCACAATATGGTTCCTATTCACCTGCGAGAGTCAGGCAACCACAGTGAGTCTATGCAGTTTCTGCTCCTGGAGTCTTCTCATGTACCCATGGTTTTGGGGTTTTGATTGCTCCAGAGGCACAATCCCCTAATCGACTGGGCTCTGGGTTCCATCAAGGGTTGGAGTATGTTTTGCCATGCACATCGTCTGAAGTCGGCGCAGCCTGCACCGGTACGTAAAGCCTCGGATCTCTATGCCATTCGTACCAGGACTTACAGGAAGTTTTCAACTCTGCCCGCGCCACATCTCTTCCGCCAGATTGGCCGTACGACTGTGCTATCAACCTTCTCCCAGGCACCACACCACCTCAGGGGTGACTTTATTCCCTGTCGGGTCTGGAGACCAAAGCGATGGAAAGGTATATTGAGGAATCTCTCACTGCAGGGATTATGCGTCTATCTTCCTCCCACACCGGCGCAGGATACTTTGTGGAGAAAAAGGCCAAGACCCTGTGGCCGTGTATCGACTATCGGGGGCTTAATGACATTACGGTTAAAAAATGTTACCCGCTACCACTCATCGCCTCAGCTTTTGATCCACTCCCTCCAGAGGGTGGTCATCTTCTCCAAGTTGGACCTTCGGAATGCCTACCATCTAGTTTGGAGTGGAAGACAGCCTTTAACATGGCTAGCGGGCACTACGAGTACCTGGTGATGCTGTTTGGACTGACCAGCGCTCCCGCTGTGTTCCTGGTACTGGTCTACGTGGACGACATCTTCATTTATTCCCGGTCAGCTCAAGAGCACACCCTCCATGTTCGACAGGTCCTCCAGCGTATCCTGGAGAACCAGCTTTTTGTGAAGGCGGAGAAATGTTAGTTCCATCGCTCCACCATCTCCTTCCTAGAATACGTCATCGCTGCAGGGAATGTTCAGATGGACCCTGACAAGGTGAGAGCTGTGGTGGATTGGCCTCAACCCACATCCAGAGTGCAGCTGCAACTATTCTTGGAGTTTGCATATTTCGACCGTTGTTTCAGCACCCTTGCTTTCCCCCGCTCTGCACTCACCTCTCCCAAGGTTCCATTCATATGGTCTCCAGCAACTGACCGAGCATTCTCAGACCTCAAGCAGCGATTCACTACAGCCCCCCATTTTAATCCATCCGGAACCGTCCCGTCATTTCATTGTGGACACCTCGCACGTCAGAGTGGGGGCTGTCCTGTCCCAGCGTTCTGCCCAGGACCAGAAGCTCCATCACTGCACCGTGCATTCCCATCATCTTAACTCCACTGAGAAGAATTATGATGTGGAAAATTGCGAATTACTCACTGTTAAGATGGTGTTGGAGGAGTGGAGGCACTGGTTAGTTGGGGAGGAACATCTATTCTTGTAAAACTTGGTGGTGCAGAGATATTCCAAGCGCCTCATCTCTAGGCAGACGAGATGGGCCCTGTTATTCACTCGGTCCAAGAGCATGAAGACTGACGCGCTCAGAGGGGCCCGGCTATACGAATGTTTGTCCCGGACTCTGCCCGTGCTCTGGTTCTGGAATGGGCATATTCCTCGAGGCTCACCTGTCATCCTGGCTCCCATCGACCTTGGCTTTTGTCCGACAACGTTTTTGGTGGCCCACAATGGTTCCTGACATCTCTGTTTTCTTTGCCGCCTGCACTGTGTGTGCGCAGAACAAGACTACGCAGAAAACTCCGGCTGGCCTCCTTCAACCACTCCCTGTCCCTCACCGCCCCTGGTCCCATATATCCTTGGACTTTGTCACGGGTCTCTCTCTGTCAGATGGCAACACCACCATTCTTACAGTGGTGGACAAGTTTTCCAAAGCCGCCCATTTCATCCCTCTTCCTAAGTTGCTCTCAGCTTAGGAGACGACCCAGCTCATTGTGCAGCACGTCTTCTGGATCCATGGTATTCAATTCGCGGTTCCCAGTTCTCATCACGGTTCTGGAAGGCGTTCTGCACCCTCATTTTGTCGTCGATCAGCGTGTCTTCTGGTTTTCATCCCCAGTCTAACAACCAGTCGGAGTGTCATCTCCACCAATCCCACCACCTGGAGCCAGCAACTGTGCCTGCAACACCCTTATCTATTCTGCTACAGGTCTCTCCCCTTTTGAGTGTTCCCTGCGATATCAGCCCCCTCTCTTCCTGGAGCAAGAGGAAAGTATACCTTCTGCCCAGATGTTCGTCCATCGCTGTCGCCGTACCTGGAACAGAGCCCGGGCTACACTTCTCAAGACCACCCCCAGGTATCGATGACAGGCGGACCACCACCGGACCCCTGTTCCCCGCTACCTTCTTGGGCCGAGGGTATGATTTTCCACTCGGGATCTGCCCCTCCGGGTGGAGTCCAGCAAACTTTCCCCCCATTTTATTGGTCCTTTCCCCATCTCTAAGGTCCTTAGACCCTCTGCTGTTCGACCTTCTGTTTCCCCACACTCTCTGTATACATCCCACTTTCCATGTATCTAGAATTAAACCCGTCTCACAGCCCTTTGTCTTCTGTTTCCTGACCCTGATCCTACCTGCAGTCTTGTACCTGTCTGACTCTTATTTGGATTACGATTCTTTGCCTGCCTTGACTTACCTTTTGCCTGCTCCTTGTACTATAATAAACTCTGAGACTCATACTATCCGCCTCCAAGTTCATCTGCCACACCAGGCTCCCATATTGGTAGGATGTGTGTATAGACCTCCTAGCTCTAAGGTGTCCTATCTCGAGGACTTATGTACTTGGTTTAACCAGGCCACAGATAGTAACAGATGTATTTATCTTGGGTGATTTTAATATAAATTGGAAGGATCATAATAATTTAAATATAACTAAACTAATGAGATATGCCGAGAGAGGTGGTTTGAAACAAATGGTTAATGATACTACTAGATCTTCAACTAAGTTAGGTCACCGTTCAGACATGTGCATTGATCTGATCTTCTGTAATATACCATTGCAATGCTTAAAAGCCCAGATCAATGCCAGTGGGCTGGACATACCATAATATTGTGACCATGAACACCAAAGTTCCAAAGAAACCCTCAAGGACTGTGGTCAAGAGAAATTTTAAAACATTTAATCATGAACTATTTCAGAATGATTTGACTGCTGTACCCTGGGAGCTAATTTATCTAGAGGATGATTTAAATCACGCTACAGAATGTTTTATTGATTTGCTCACTGAGGTAATGGACCATCATGCCCCAGTAAGAAAGAGTACAGTTGGGGCTCATCCATCTCCATGGATTGATGAACTGGGTGAGGCATTTTCTCAAAGAAATATGGCAAAAGTCATAGCAGCCAAATCTAAAATAGAAATTGATTAACAAAATTATAGAACACTACGTAATCATGCAGTTAAATTACTTCGTAAGAAAAAAGAAAAAAAACGTTTCAAAAATTCTTTAATTGATTGTAAAAATGATTCAAAAAAGGTATGGAAAGGGCTTAAGGGCTTACTAGTGTGGAGGTTGATGGGAGAACAATAACAGAACCAGCAGATATTGTCAATCATTTTGCTGATTTAAAAAAAAACACATTTATTTACTGAGCAATAATGTAAACACCCATTCTTCCAAACAAGCTATTGTCCAATGAATTTTAAAATATATATTATTAAAACCTGCTTTTAGTCTAGAAATGGTGGCAGTAGAGTTGGTGTTAAACCTATTGAAGTAATTACACAATGAGAAATCTACAGGTTATGATCTTATGGAGAAAAACATTTACTTCGCTATGCTGCTCCCCAGATTGCAGCTCCACTGAAATACATATTTAATTGGTCACTGGAAAAGGGGACATTTCCAAATGTACGGGAGCATGCTAAACTATATCCAATCCCGAAAGACAGCAAAGAACCCCTTAATCCTGCCAATAGTCGACCAATTTGTCTATTCCCTTCACTCAGTAAGATATTGGAGGGTATTGTGAGTAGACAAATATGGGAGTATATGGAAAATAATCATCTGATCACAGCCAATTAGCATGCATATTGCAAAAACCATTCCACTACCACTACAGTGTGTTGGTCTGTTCCACCAGGAAAAGGCAAACACAACATGGGATACAATTATCTATGGGGGGGGATCATACATTGTGGTGGCAGGTGAACTACTGTTCTGTGGTCTGGGGAAATGCATCAGCAAGTGAAATTAGGAGGCTGCAAATTGCACAGAACAAAGCAGCAAGGATTGTTTTAAGGTGGATATATGGTTATTCTGTTGTAGTCATGCACAATGCTCTTGATTGGTCATCAATCAACAAGATAATAAAAACAGACTTTATTTCACTATGTACACCATTTAAAACAGCCAAACTCCATTTACAACAGTATTCAGTTGGTAAAAGACAGACATTCAGGAAATACTAGGAATATATACAGTAGATGGTGTACAATGTGTTATCCAGACAGAAAAGAGAAATAGGCAAAATAACATTTTGATTGAGCAATAAAGAAATTGAATACTTTCCAGAAACCATTCAATATATAAATTCAAACAATACTTTAGAACCATTTAAATGTAATAAATTGGAAGGTTGTGCAGGACTATGGTAGATGAAGGACTCAATCTATCTTTTCAAACTGTTAAAGTATTTATCTGGTCAATGTGTCAGTCTGTTTGTAACAGCGTGTTATATGTGAAAATGTGACCATATTATAAATTGCATTTGAATGTTTACAGACTCTTGGAATATTAGTCCAAATAAGGACTAAAAGAGATCGGGTTCAAATCACGGCTCTGGCTGGGCCACTCAAGGACATTCAGAGACTTGTGCCGAAGCCACTGCTGTATTCTCTTGGCTGTGTGTTTAGGGTCGTTGTCCTGTTGGAAGATTAACATTCGTCCAAGTCTGAGGTCTGAGCGCTTTGGAGCAGGTTTTGATCAAGGATCTACTTTGCTCCGTTCATCTTTCCCTTGATCCTGACTAGTCTCCCAGTCCCTGCAGTTGAAAAACATCCCCCAGCATGATGTTGCCACCACCCTGCTTCACCATAGGGATGGTGCCAGGTTTCCTCTAGACGTGATGCTTGGCATCCAGGCCAAAGAGTTCAATCTCTCCCGATTGCTCAGTTTGGCTGAGTGGCCATCTCTAGGAAGAGTCTTGGTGGTTCCAAACCTTTTCCAGTGCATGTTGACAAGGTCGCCAGGTGTACGGTCTTTCCTCCGACACATTGGTGCGACTGGCTTCCGGGTTATGTGGGCATTGTGTCAAGAAGCAGTGCGGCTTGGTTGGGTTGTGTTTAAGAGGACGCACGGCTCTCGACCTTCGCCTCTCCTGAGTCCGTACGGGAGTTGCAGCCATAAGACAAGACTAACTACCATTTGGATACCAAGAAATTGGGGAGAAAAAGGGGGTAAAAAAAAACGGCTGTAATGTAGCAAAATGTGGAAAAAGTCAAGGGTTCTGAATACTTTTCGAATGCACTGTATATGGACGCTGTTTAGTGCCAAAAATAATGGGTTAAATACATGTACAAATAATGTTTCCTTATCTATCTTTCTTATATATCTCTCAGATATAGGACAGACACTTCAGAACATACTTTCTTTAAAACAATCTGTTGTTCCATGCATTTTTAATGGGCTAATAGCAGTAAGGCCAATTGTTTTTCATCAAATAATTGTATTATATTTTTTTAGGATACTTCAAGGAGTCTTAAAATTCTAAATCAAATATCTGAATGATCCTTGATGTGACCTTCTTAAAGCAATTCCATATAGTTTAGTAGAACCACCCCCTGGATTAGACAGGGCAAGAGTATGTGAGCGAAGCTGAAGCGGTGCGAGGAGCGGAGCGTGCCCGATTTGCCTAGAGCCCGGAGCAAGATTCCCAAAGGCCTTCTCACCCTCTCCAATTTCGCTTAGGACATGCCCGGTCCAGCATGTATTTGTAGTCTACTTGTGTGCTGATATTGCCTCTTGCTTTAGCTACTGTCATGGAGTCAGCTAAATATTTTCATAAAGAAACTGTTAAAAACACACAGTTGCTAAATCAAGGTGACCAAGAGCAAGAGAAGGAGCGCGGTGATGTAATGTCCACAACAAAATGATAATTTTGCCTAAACCTTTAGGCCTACCTAAAAAATATATATATAAATAAAAAATCTCCATCTCTGCAAAGACTGGCAAGAGTGGCCAAAAGGGTGTTTATCATCCAAGTGTGGAGAGGATGTTCTCCGCTGCTGGACTGCTCTCCAGGTACCATCGCATGAGTGTGAAGCCACAGAAAAGCCAAACTCGTGTTTCTAAAAAATTAATTCTAAAAAGGATTTCAAAGGCACCAATAAATAATTTTTCATTTGATTTGTATTTCATTCTAAGTAAATCACAGGCGCAATTTGTAGACTATAATGATTTAATGCATGACATGTTGTTTAAATGCTGAGTGCTTTATGTCCCTACCAGCCTATTGTGTTGCACTCGCAATGTATTTCCTTGTGGACTATAGCCTTGAAATAATATAAATAATATAGACTAAATAATTCATTTCCGTTCCTTCTTAGGCTCCCTGTCTTGCTCCTGGCCTATTTAGTGTTTATATGCTGTTTAATATGACATGTAGCCAATTTGAAATGATATGCGCTTCTTGCATTCACCTTTTCATGTTCATTCAAATACTTTTCATTCAAATCCATATGGTTTGGTTTCAATACTTTAAAACTAAATGGTAGGTCCAGGTAGTCACAAAAATAGATGGGTGTTGGTTAAATTGTGCTTTTAATGAATGGAGCAAATTTGGATTGTCCGTTTTTTTCTCTCCTGTGGGCGTGGAATATTTTTTTTTGCTGAAGGGTTGGAAAGGACATTGAGCGCCGGAGATATTAGCGGGATTTCCAACCACTTAATTCAGCTCACATGCTCTGGACAGAGCTTAGACTCTTATGGGCTAAACAATGTAAACTACACTTTGGTCCTATTATTTCTCACACAAATTATCTGGGCTCCCGAAAGGACTGATCTCTATAATATATAAACAACTTTTGGAATGCTCATATTGTGAGCTACCATTAAAAAGGTATGGGTGGGAAGGGGGAAAAATATGGTTTCAGGGTGGGGGGCAAGAGGTGGGTGGTTTGGTAAGATGGAGACATCCTGGATGGGTGGGGTTGGGGGAATGGGATGGGAGGCTATTTGTGTTTATTTTGTTTATTTTTGTTTAATTTGTGTTTATTTTCCTTTACATATTCAACTTATTCTTTTTTAACTCTTTAATATGATCATAATGATCAATACTTAAATGACAAAATAAATAAAAATGTTGTCAAAAATAAATACAACATGATTGTGTCAGAGTGAAAGGCTGCTCCGACATTTTGCATATCATATAGAGATAGATACACGGACTGAGCAGATGACACAGTCATAGACACAATCAACTGAACATCAATGAAGCCACATGATATAGAAACATCTTATTTGTCAGACAGACACAAGTGGATTCAGGGGTGGGGGGGGGATCTTCATATGATACATAGAGGGTCCCAGGGTGACTGAGTGATATTTTCAACATAATCTATGACGTCATCCTGAAGATGTGTCTCCCTATAAGTTTATGTCTGTGTCCCAAAGGACACCCTATTCTCTTTATAGTGCACTACTTTTGACCAGGGCCCAGTCTGCACCCTATTCCGTATAGTGCACTACTTTTGACCAGAGCCCTATGGGACGCAGACTGTCTTACATGAGAGCATGGAAATCCGAGCAGGTGAAATCCAGCAGCTGATGGAAAGTTCAATGAGTTCCCTTTATAGGCCACAGATTCAAAAGGAAGGAACATACAGTGGGGCAAAAAAGTATTTAGTCAGCCACCAATTGTGCAAGTTCTCCCACTTAAAAAGATGAGGCCTGTAATTTTCATCATAGGTACACTTCAACTATGACAGACAAAGTGAGAGAGAAAAAAATCCAGAAAATCACATTGTAGGATTTTTAATGAATTTATTTGCAAATTATGGTGGAAAATAAGTATTTGGTCACCTACAAACAAGCAAGATTTCTGGCTCTCACAGACCTGTAACTTCTTCTTTAAGAGGCTCCTCTGTCCTCCACTCGTTACCTGTATTAATGGCACCTGTTTGAACTTGTTATCAGTATAAAAGACACCTGTCCACAACCTCAAACAGTCACACTCCAAACTCCACTATGGCCAAGACCAAAGAGCTGTCAAAGGACACCAGAAACAAAATTGTAGACCTGCACCAGGCTGGGAAGACTGAATCTGCAATAGGTAAGCAGCTTGGTTTGAAGAAATCAACTGTGGGAGCAATTATTAGGAAATGGAAGACATACAAGACCACTGATAATCTCCCTCGATCTGGGGCTCCATGCAAGATCTCACCCAGTGGGGTCAAAATGATCACAAGAACGGTGAGCAAAAATCCCAGAACCACACGGGGGGACCTAGTGAATGACATGCAGAGAGCTGGGACCAAAGTAACAAAGCCTACCATCAGTAACACACTACGCCGCCAGGGACTCAAATCCTGCAGTGCCAGACGTGTCCACCGGCTTAAGCAGCAGTACATGTCCAGGCCCGTCTGAAGTTTGCTAGAGAGCATTTGGATGATCCAGAAGAAGATTGGGAGAATGTCATATGGCCAAGTGAAACCAAAATATAACTTTTTGGTAAAAACTCAACTCGTCGTGTTTGGAGGACAAAGAATGCTGAGTTGCATCCAAAGAACACCATACCTACTGTGAAGCATGGGGGTGGAAACATCATGCTTTGGTGCTGTTTTTCTGCAAAGGGATCAGGACGACTGATCCGTGTAAAGGAAAGAATGAATGGGGCCATGTATCGTGAGATTTTGAGTGAAAACATCCTTCCATCAGCAAGGGCATTGAAGATGAAACGTGGCTGGGTCTTTCAGCATGACAATGATCCCAAACACACCGTCCGGGCAACGAAAGGAGTGGCTTCGTAAGAAGCATTTCAAGGTCCTGGAGTGGCCTAGCCAGTCTCCAGATCTCAACCCCATAGAAAATCTTTGGAGGGAGTTGAAAGTCCGTGTTGCCCAGCAACAGCCCCAAAACATCACTGCTCTAGAGGAGATCTGCATGGAGGAATGGGACAAAATACCAGCAACAGTGTGTGAAAAACTTGTGAAGACTTACAGAAAATGTTTGACCTCTGTCACTGCCAACAAAGGGTTTATAACAAAGTATTGAGATAAACTTTTGTTATTGACCAAATACTTATTTTCCACCATAAATTTAAAATCCTACAATGTGATTATCTGGAATTTTTTTCTAATTTTTCTCATTCTGTCATAGTTGAAGTGTACCTATGA
This sequence comes from Oncorhynchus tshawytscha, assembly GCF_018296145.1. Classification (NCBI taxonomy): domain Eukaryota; kingdom Metazoa; phylum Chordata; class Actinopteri; order Salmoniformes; family Salmonidae; genus Oncorhynchus; species Oncorhynchus tshawytscha. The sequence continues at coordinate 210,599 of NW_024609833.1, forward strand.
TGAAAATTACAGGACTCTCATCTTTTTAAGTGGGAGAACTTGCACAATTGGTGGATGACTAAATACTTTTTTGCCCCACTGTATGTCTATAGCATGTATAAAGACACGTACAGGGCACATTCACACTGAAATCAGAGCCAGAATGAATGTATTAGCCCTGTGTTTGCTCAGATCCTGTATCTAGACATGACCTCAGACAGAAAACATGGAACATTTCAGAATTCAGACTGAGACTTCAAACTCATGACTGAGTTACTCATCAAGGGGTCAGCAATCTCGCTGTCGTGCAAAAGGAACATTGCAGACCATGACTACAGAGGGGGAGAGAGAGTCATGGAGAGTGTGTGTGTTTGCACACACACTTGTGGCCATGTGTGTGTGAAAGAGAAAGAAAGAGAGGGAATATAGTTCAAAATTAAATTAATTGTGCACCAGTTACACCCAGAGACCAGAAGTCAGTTGTTTGAAAGAGAAGGTTGATGTGTTCACTCTTATGAACCAGGCCAGACCTTATGAAAGCCCCACTGTGTTTATGTCACATAAACACACAAACACACACACACCCGTGAACGCACACACGCTCTCATCCCCTGGGGGGCTGGGACTTTTGCACTCAGTTGAACGGTTGCTCCACTTCCTTAATGCATTTGGTCATGCGTACCGGGCACTCATTTTGGCATTTCAGCTGCAGAAAAATCACCAAGCACAGACAAGGACTGGAACTGGGGATTTTAGGGGGAGTTCATAAAAGATGTGTCCACCCAGCTTTGCAGTATATTCCCAGATACAGTTTTGTCAATGTTAGGTTATGGGAAAAATGTATTAACGTACATGTATGACCTGTAGATGACTGACGCTCCCTAGAGAGCGAAAAGGTTTAAGTCAAGTAAGTCATATAGGCTTGTTCTTCAATAACTCAAGAGATAGCATGCCATATTACAATTAGTAGGGGCATGTTAACAGTGTGGGTTTAGTGTCCTATTTCCCTCAATGTGACTCACCGTCATGTCTCCTCTCACGAACAGGTGTTAGTGCTCTCTCTCTCTCGGAACCACAGAGGCTGTTGATAAGGTCAGAGGTCAGCTTGTGGAGAAGGTCAGGAGGGACTTACATGGATATAGAACACCAACAAGCAGTACGGCCACCAGGGACCAATCAGAAGCCAAAACAGTGTTGTAATTTTATATATATATATATATATATCTTATGACCACAGGGATAGACTAGAGGAATGTCTCCTAGATTACCTGTTTTTGGACCCTAGTTATATAATAGGTTAAACTATTCTACCCTGGTTATATTATACTATAGTAAAGGATTTCCTTTACTTTTTCAAAAATAGACAGTTTCCAGGCATGAGAATGGATGTACATACAGCATAACTGCCTGGCTACAGCCAGGGACAAAACAGAGACCAACCAACCCAGGTCTTTCTTCAAGAGAAGAGTTTACCCGTAGTACTCTTTTTGACGCCTACCGTTTGACTATGTGCATTAACCAGCAGTAATATAATACTTGTGTGACACCGTAATTGTGTGACAACCATGTACAGGCAATCTGATAATCAGTTTATTTATCTAAATCATTGATTTCTCTAAAAGGTACAGTTGAAGTCAGAGGTTTACAGACACCTTAGCCAAATACATTGAAACTCAGATTCACAATTCCTAACATTTAATCCTAGTACATATTACGTTTTATGGCAGTTAGGATCACCACTTTATTTTAAGAATGTGAAATGTCTGAATAAAAGGTCGAGAATGATTTATTTCAGATTTTATTTCTTTCATCACATTCCCAGTGGATCAGAAGTTTACATAGACTAAATTAGTATTTGGCAGCATTTCATTTCAGTTGTTTAACTTGGGTCAAACGTTTCAGATATTCTTCCACAAGCTTCCCACAATAAGTTGGGTGAAATTTGTCCCATTCCTCCTGACAGAGCTGGTGTAACTGGAATCAGGTTTGTAGGCCTCCTTGCTCGCACACGCTTTTTCAGCTCTGCCAACAAATGTTCTATAGGATCGAGGTCAGGGCTTTGTGATGGCCACTCCAATACCTTGACTTTGTTGTCCTTAAACCATTTTGCCACAACTTTGGAAGTATGCTTGGGGTCATTGTCCATTTGGAAGACCCACTTGCAACCAAGCTGATGTCTTGAGATGTTGCTTCAATATATCCACATAAATTTCCTGCCTCATGATGCCAAATATTTTCTGAAGTGCACCAGTCCCTCCTGCAGAAAAGCATCCCCACAACATGATGCTGCCACCCCCGTTCTTTACGGGGGCTTGCAAGCCTCCCTCTTTTCCTCCAAACATAAGGATGGTCATTATGGCCAAACAGTTCTATTTTTGTTTCATCAGACATTTCTCCAAAAAAGTACAATCTTTGTCCCCATGTGCAGTTGCAAACCGTAGTCTGGCTTTTTTACGGCAGTTTTGGAGCAGTGGCTTCTTCCTTGCTGAGAGGCCTTTCAGATTATGTCGATATAGGACTCGTTTTACTGTGGATATAGATACTTTTGTACCCGTTTCCTCCAGCATCTTTACAAGGTCCTTTGCTGTTGTTCTGGGATTGATTTGCACTTTTCACACCAAATTACATTCAAATTACATTCATCTCTAGGAGACGGAAGGCATCTCTCCTATACTTGTGTACTATTGTTTGTACAGATGAACGTGGTACCTTCAGGCGTTTGGAAATTGCTTCCACAGGATGAACCAGACTTGGAGATCTATAAAAAAAATTCTGATGTCTTGGCTGATTTCTTTTGATTTTCCCATGATGTCAAGCAAAGAGGCACTGAGTTTGAAGGTAGGCCTTGAAATACATCCACAGGTACACATCCAATTGACTCAAATGTTCTCAATAAGCCTATCAGAAGCTTCTAAAGCAATTACATTTTCTGGAATTTTCCAAGCTGTTTAAAAGGCACAGTCAACTTAGTGTATGTAAACTTCTGACCCACTGGAATTGTGATACAGTGAATTATAAGTTAAATAATCTGCCTGTAAACAAAAAATTACTTGAGTCATGCAAGTAGATGTCCTAACCGACTTGCCAAAACTATAGTTTATTAAAACCCGTTAGGGCAAGGTGAGACGTCTGCGTCTCACATAGCCTACAGGAAATGGAAATGCGCAACGCCAAATGCTAATAGTACTCGCTAAAACTCAAACTTTAATTAAAACACACATGCAGGGTACTCAATTAAAGCTACACTCGTTGTGAATCAAGCCAACATGTCAGATTTTTGAAATGCTTTTCGGCGAAAGCATGAGAAGCTATTACCTGATAGCATGCCCCGCCCCCCAAATACCATAAAAAGACGTAAACAAAGGTATTAGCGGAGCCGGCCTACACAAAACGCAGGAATAAAATATAAAACATTCATTACCTTTGACGAGCTTCTTTGTTGGCACTCCTATATGTCCCATAAACATCACAATTGGGTCTTTTTTCCGATTAAATCCGTCCATGTATACCCAAAATGTCCATTTATGAAGCGAGTCTGATCCAGGAAAAAGCAGCTTTACAAAACGCTACGTCATTTTTTTACATTAAAAAAGTTGCCGATAAACTTTGACAAAACACTTCAAACTACTTTTGTAAGCCAACTTTAGGTATTAGTACACGTTAATAATCGATCAAATTGATCACGGGGCGATCTGTATTCAATAGCAGCAGTTCTTGAAATGAAGCTCAGTTTTCTCTCATTCAAAAGTTCAAGATGTGCACTTGATGACAGGAAGTGCCTATTTCTCATCTGACCAAGGATTAACTTCGAAGCAAATGACAGTACTGGCGACATCGTGTGGAAGCTGTAGGCATTGCAACCTCATCGCTATCTATTTTCCCTTGCCATTGACAATACAGGCAACTGGCGGAAGGATTTTTTTTTTTTTTTTTTGTGAACAGTTTTCCTTGGGCTTTTGCTTGCTCCTCACGCTCTGTTATAGTCACAGACATGATTTAACTAGTTCTATAAACTTCAGAGTGTTTTCTATCCACACATACTAATCATATGCATGTGCTATATTCCTGGCATGAGTAGCAGGACGTTGAAATTTTGCGCGATTTTTAACAAAATGTTGAGAAAAAAAAGTCCCGAGCTTCAAGAGATTTAGTAACAAGAAATTTGTGGAGTGGTTGAAAAATATGTTTTACTGACTACAATACAATTATGTAAACTCCCAACTTCAACTGTAGATTATTTTTCTTCAGTACTTTTTACCCCCTTTTTCGTGATATTCAAATTGGTAGTTAGTCTTGTCCCGTCGCGGGAACTCCCATACGGACTCTAGAGAGGTGAAGGTCGAAAGCCATGCACCCTCCGAAACACAACCCCGCCAAACCGCACTGCTCCTTGACACACAGCACGCTTAATCCCGGAAACCAGCCGCACCAATGTGTCGGAGGAAATACTGTACAGTTGGCACCCGAAGTCAGCATGGATGCCCCCGGGCCGTCACAAGGAGTCGCTAGAGCGCGATGGGACAAGGACATCCCGCCGGCCAAACCATCCCCTAACAAGGACGACTCTGGGCCAATTGTGCGCAGCCTCATGGGTCTCCCAATCGCAGCGGGTGGCGGCGCCTATAGCACTGCAAAGTAGTGCCTTAGACTGCTGTGCCACTCGGGAGGCCCGAAGGTAGATTTTTACAAGCACTATAGACCATCACTCTAGGCCTGAGGTCAGTATAGTTATTGATACATGTAGCACAATTGGCTTTCATCAATATCAATCAACCGTCCCAAGCCATGGCAGCGTGCAACAAAATTGTCTGACTTCACTGTTGCTGCCTGACCCCTCCATAAGGAGCCATGACCAGAGACCTCATTCCCATTTAAACTGATGTAAATTTTTAGGATATAATTAAGATACACAGAATATTCATCTGCAGAAAAAATTCAAATATATACAAATTTAGCCAAAAATGATTGGTGTCCAGTGTCCATGGCAACCATCAACAATCATTACAACAGTTCTTTCCATCTTCCCTTAATTGCTCCCTGTGAGGTTTAATTCTCAGATGACGCACCCCCCCCCCCTCCCCCTCTCTGCCTTCTCTCCCCAGAGCAGCTGCTCTGTGGTTTGGCTAACTAGCCTTGCCTAGTGCTCTGGGCTCTAGTTATGTAATGACTGCAGAGCAGATAGAAGCATAGATCCACATCCCCTGGTCAACTGAATAGCATCCCAAATGGCACCCTATTCCCTATAGTGCAATCCCAAAAGTAGTGCACTACATTGGGAATAGAGTGCCATTTGGGAAGCGCACACTGACTGCATGCATGGCCATCGTTAAGGTGAGCTGCTACAACAGAATCATTACAAGCACTTAAGCTTATTAAAATTGGCATGGGGCCCAATGTGGGGCAAGCCCCTGAGATGTTAGACAAAGGCACAGTGCAAGAGCCCATGAGAATGACTGAGTAGACTCACCTCATTTGCTCACATTGTATATAGACTTGTTTATACTGTATTATTGACTGTATGTTTGTTTTACTCCATGTGTAACTCTGTGTCGTTGTATCTGTCGAACTGCTTTGCTTTATCTTGGCCAGGTCGCAATTGTAAATGAGAACTTGTTCTCAACTTGCCTACCTGGTTAAATAAAGGTAAAATAAAATAAATAAAAAGTAGCCTGAATGAAATACAAGATATAGGAGTAAGGTGTGGTGTGGGCTTTGGGGGTACCTGAGACCCAAGTGGAGGATAAAAATGATATAGGCCACTTGTAATGCAGAGGAAATGCAGCACCTCCCAGCCAAGACACTCTCTCCTCTCTGAGCTAACTGCAAAGTCTCTTATGGTTGATTGATGAGAGCGTTCGCAGCCAGGTCAATGCAAAGTTGTGAGCGAGCACTTAGTTGTGGCACCACACCAGGGTGGACAGACAGAAAAGAAGCCCCAGAATTTGTGGCCTCAGCTGGGTCCACTCTCTGGACGTGTGGAGGTGGCGTGGAAGAAAGCCTGAAGTGACCCCAACTCAAACCCATACACTTAGGTAAAAGCCCCGGGCTCTTTTACCTAAGCTCAAGTAGTGTTACGAGGCAGATGCTTTCAAAGCCAATGATTCCCTGCAAATACAGAATGTTGGCAGATGTGTTAAATTTGCATGTATGCATGAGGAGTTCAACTAGGACACTGTTTGAGAAAAAGGAGAGAAATTAAGTAGAGAAATGGGTATAAAGGAAAATAGGACAAGACTGATGAATGCCTGAACATAATACCTCAAAGAAAAAAACATTTGATTTAACTCATGTCACTACTTTAAGACTATGCCCATGGACATTGAGATACAAGATTAGAAAAATAATAGTTAAGGCCTCCTGAGTGGCACAGTAGTCAAAGGCACTGCATCACAGTGCTAGCTGTGCCACTAGAGATCCTGGTTCGAGTCCAGACTCTGTCGCGGCCGGCCGCGACCGGGAGACCCATGGGGCGGCGCACAATTGGCCCAGCGTCGTCCAGGTTAGGGGATGTTCTTGTCCCATCGCGCACTAGCGACTCCTGTGGCGGGCATTGAAAACAAACTAATATAAATCAAACTAAAGTGCCATGGGTGAAACAAAAACACTTAGGCTTCACAGATTAATTCATCACAAACAACTTCATTCATTTAGAGCTATTCAGCCACCCAATCAACAGTGTTTAATCAGCAACAAATGGTACAAAATATAGCAGCCACAATCACCATACCACAGAGACTACAAAACTGAATCAGGTACAACAGCTCAAATTGAAACAACCAAGTCATTCACTTTACAGTGCAGAGTATTTGATCATGTAACTTCCTGACTTCACATAGTACTGGCCATAAACCACAGTTAGTTGTTCAGGAACAGAAGGCTTCACAGGTTCTGATAAACATGAGTAGTCCTTAATCATGATAAAGCTGGGCCCACTGTTCCCTGGCAGCCTACGAACCCTTGGCCTGTGAAATTGAGCTCTGTTATCCTGCATCAAGAGGCTGGAGGGGTGTAAAGTAATCAGATTTGCGTTCCGCCTGTGTGTGTGTGTGATGGATAGGTGTGGAAGGAGCCAAGGGTGTGTGTGCTCTCCCTCTATTTTACCTCAGGGACCCAAGGCTGCTTCCAACCAGGGATATCACTCATGTGATGTCATCACACAGAGACAGAGGACTCCAGAGCAAAGGCACAGAGTTTTATCAAGGGTGTCTGTCGTGTCACGTGACCGTGAGCGCAGAATCTCAACAGCAAGTTACAAAAATTCTCATTTTTTCCCCCTCTGTATCGCTGCACTATCCTTTGCGTCTGTTGCCATGATGCTGCTCTTTGGCGTCGCCAAATGTTTTAGCAATTCCAACACGTCGCCTCCACCTAAATGCAGCTGGGTTCTCCATGAATCAGCGGAAGTTCAGTTGAGGCCACACCTGCCTCAGAGCTTATTACCTCCTAGACTTAATACTGCAGCACACCCAACCTCCCTATTCCCAACCAACTACCACAGTGAACACATGCTTTAATTTCTGCCTCAGCTTCTTTTAAAAACTACGGAGCAGCAGCATGCAGAGCAACTCAAAAACGTAGCCATAGCTTGAGTACTCCCTGGTGGACAATCACAGAATTTGACACATAATACATTGCAGTGCAATGAGAGAGGCCTGCCTTTTGAAGGTGGGAATGGTCATCATGTCTGCAACTATACTGTATGCAGATAACCAAGAACATTCTAGACAAGAAAAATAATGTAGTTGGAACAACTGTCATGGAAGGGGAGAGAGTCTGACCTGATGACTGTATGAGGTGGTCATTTTTAAATGTATTTTACCTTTAACTAGGCAAGTCAGTTAAGAACAAATTCTTATTTTCAATGACGGCCTAGGAACAGTGGGTTAACTGCCTGTTCAGGGGCAGAACGACAGATTTGTACCTTGTGAGCTCGGGGATTTGAACTTGCAACCTTCCGGTTACTAGTCCAACGCTCTAACCACTAGGCTACCCTGCCGCCCCGTCATGCCTGCCGATCTTGGCAATGGTAGAAGCTCTTCACAAATTTTCAAAATGTTTGTTCTCGCCACTGTGCCTGGTGGCATTCCAGGAGCTTCCTCAAGGTCAGTCTTGGCTTTGCTGTCCCCTTTCTCTTCTGAGCCTTCTTATATTTCTTAGCGGTTTAGGATTCCTCTTAGCCTTTCGAGCCTCAGAAGTTACTCCTTTTCGGGCTGCCTTACCAACACCGCAGTACATGGAGGCATCTGGCAAAATAGACAACAATGGGTTAGACTACATAAGATGTCATACTGCCACGTTTCCACTATCAGAACCAGGAAAAACTAGACCTAAGGATAGCCAAGCATGGTGGTTCAAGGAAGTAAACATGTATTCTTACACTAATTGGATATTTTGCCGCAAAGTGCCAATGCTGCAAATACGGATAATAAGTGGGGACATCTCTTAATTTCACACAACTGATAGAAAGTAATACTCAAGAAAATAAAAAGGTTACCGTGTAGCTTTACTTACAGCGAGGACAAAAGGCTCCAACCACAAAGCTCTTCACTTCCAGTAGCTCTCTATTCTCTGCCGAATCTTTCCTGGCCTGGAATGTTGAGAAGTGTATTTCTAGCCACCAGTCCTTTCTGTACCCCATCTCCTCTGCAAAAATCTTCAGCCATTGTTTTCTAAAGGAAAATATAAATCAGTGGAATTGGCACAAATGAAGCATGACATAAGGACTTGCCAATTTGCCATGAGAAGATAAGCAATGTATGCAGAATTTAATTTCTTCAAAAGGGATTGCATTTTCAATGTCCTCCTTTTGAGAGAGAGTAGTGTGGATTCATGCAGCCATCCTTACTTCATCCTCAGTCTCTTGATGATGTTCATCAAATGGTTCCAGACATCCAAGTTGCTCCTCCAACTGGAGTAGTCCAGGAGATCCAGAACCACACCTAGAGCCTTCTGAAGATCACCCTCATTCTCTGGGGAAAAAAACTTATCCTTTACTATGAACACCTTCATAGGACCAACATCAATGTGAAGAGCACATCCACCAAACACATTAATCTGAATGCGTAAAAAAGCAGAGGACAGAAACACGCATGAAAACATTGAAAAATGACTAAAACATCAAGATAGACTTTAAAATTAATAGCTTTCCCTCATTTTACACCCCATTGTCCCTTTAAGACACTCAAAATCAATATATTGTTATTATTATTCTTCTATATTCACATACCCGACTGTACCAGAAGAGAACAGTATTCCGGCATCAACTCATGACTTGGGACCAATGTATGCAGGATCTAAGGCAAATGTAATCGAAAACATTGACTCATTAAACAGTACAGTACCAGTAGGCTATTGAGGGGCAGAATACAGGACTAATTGTAGCCTAGAGATTTCACCTTACTGTGATTGTTTTAAAATGAAATGGTCAAAAAGAAACAAATTGCTTCTTAGCAAAGAACCATTTCTAAAGCAAGAATTTTGCTAGTACTGTCTTGGAGAGGTCTTTGTGGGGAGGGGAAATCCAAAAACTAGTTGTTATTGGCAGAGACGTTTGGAACTCTTTCTTATTGGTCTATTAACAAATTGACCACCTGGTGATGTCACCAGGCAGACCAAAACTCCACCCCACCAAAAACAGGCGGACATTTCAGGCGTCTCTTCAAACAACTCATACACTAAAAGGACATTATACATTTTCACAGTATTATTCAAACCTGTGGAAATGTATAAAACACAGGAAAATATTTTACTGCACTGGGCCTTTAATAATGATAATAGTGCCCAACATTTCAGCTAGATTCCCCTGTTAAGAACAGCAATGGCCTCAGTACTACCTTCAGCACTTTCAGAATTTTCTTCAGTGGATGGTTCTGTTTCTTCATGTACCGGTATAGGTAGACATGGGCATTGGGGTTCGGTGGGAAACTGTTGTCATAGGCATAGTCATTTAGAACCTTCACAGCTCCCTCGTGATCGTTGTAGAATTCCAGCATCTGCCATTGGCACACGCAAGTCAAAACATTAGATCATCATAGGTAGTCTGATAAGGGAAAGTAGTTCAATGATTCAAAAGTAATACAATGATTGAGAAAGGGGATGCCAGGGGCCATGTTAAGTAGGGCAAATTGTAGTAAATCGTTTTGAAACGGAAAAATGAAAACAAGTATTTGTACTGGACAAATTCAGGTAGTATGTTACCGTTTGGTTTGGAAATTGTTCTTGTTTCATGCCTACTGAACACGAAGCAGTACTTACATCAATGTAACTCAGAACAAAAGGATCCCAGACGCCAGGAAGCTTCATGATCTCCTTCAGGTTCACAGAAGATTGTCGGAAGTAGCTATGCATTTCTTGGTTGACAGCTGCATCATACTCATCTAAAATATGTTAAAGTCCATGTTAAGCCAAAGCACAACCACAGGTTATGGTTACATTTTATTTGGCCATGCTTTTTGAAATGTATTGGAATTGTACCTAAAGACGCAGTTACATTATCCGGCCAGTAGATGATGACATATTGGGATAACATAAGGATTTCCACTGTCATTGAAACCAATGAAAAATGGATACTTGGGGGTTGCCAGGTGTCCTCTTACCTGTGCTGGATGCAGTGGCTTTCTTGTCACACCAGATGAAGTAATCCAGGAAGCCACTATAGGCCTGGATCAGCCTAATCCTCTGGGACTGACCGGCTGACTGCTTACCATACCTCCAGCTCTCAGCGATGGACAGCTGAAGCTTGGCATCCTCAAACTGCCCATTGACCAGGAGATGGAACGAGTGCTCCAGACAGACCTTCAGGACAAACCAATTATTCAATGCACATTGGCATACACTTCCATTGCAAACACATTGTTTACACATTCCATCCATTTGTTTGTTTTTGAAGGTGTCATATTTGCTTCATAACAAAAGTATAGACATGTTGACTGTCCTATATTAACTTTTTTTTTTTTACCTATTGACTTAGGGTCCTTTAGTTGGGCTGATAGTGTAGAGATCAATTATGGAACCTACCTTCAGGTAATGCTTTACTCCTGAGTGTTTCACTCGCTCATAGAAACTGTTGTAGTCTTCCAGCTTCGAGTCAGGATGGTGGTGTAGTATTTCTGTGCCTATCCTCCAAATGATCTGAAAGACAAAGTTTGAAGAAATCAAACTTAGCATTTATACAGTACTTCTCAGCTACCCTTTGTGAGAGTTTCAGTCGGTGCAAAGATTGACCTACCTCAGCGTAGAGTTGTGGCATGTTTGCGGTGGTATCCTCCAGTGTCTGTGAGTAACTGGTCATGTACTCTGCGGCATCCTGCCATTTATGGTGCAGCAAGACCTCCCTGATGTGCTGGAGGCAGTTCCTTGTAGTCTTGTGAAAGCCAGTCTCACGGGGTGTCTCTAATGAAACAGACATTGCCACTGGTTAATAAGAGCATCTTATGTATAGATGAAAATGATAAAAATTGGGCATTAACATACACTACATGACCAAAGGTATGTGGACAGCTGCTCATCCAAAATCTCATTCCAAAATCATGGGCATTAATATGGAGTTGTAACCCCCCTTTGCTAAACATAACAGCCTCCACTCTTCAGGAAAGGCTTTCGACTTAATGTTGGAACATTGCTGCGGGGACTTGCTTCCATTCAGCCACAAGAGCATTCGTGAGGTCGGGCACTGATGTTGGGCGATTAGGCCTGGCTGGCAGTCGGCGTTCCAATTCATCCCGATGGGGTTGAGGTCCGGGCTCTGTGCTAGCCAGTCAAGTTAGTCCACATCGATCTCAACAAACCATTTCTGTATGGAGTTTGTGCACAGGGAAATTGACATGCTGAAACAGGAAAGAGCCTTTCTCCAAAACTGTTGCCACAAAGTTGCAAGCACAGAATCGTCTAGAATGTCATTGTATGCTGTAGCGCTCAGATCTCTTCACTGGAACTACAGGGCCTACCCCAAAGCATGAAAAACCACCCAAGACCATTATTCCTACACTGTACAGTTGGCACTATGCATTCGGGCAGGTAGTGTTCTCCTGGCATTCACCAAACCCAGATTCATTCGTCGGACTGCTAGATGGTTAAAGCGTGATTCATCACTCCAGATAAATGTTTTTCCACTGCTGCAGAGTTCAATGACAGAGAGCTTTACACTACTCCAGCCGACGCTCCCGACGAACAGTTCTTGTGCTGAAGTTGCTTTCAGAGGCTGTTTGGATCCCAGTAGTGAGTGTTGCAACTGAGGATGATTTCTACGAGCTATGCACCTCAGCACTCGGCAGTTGTCTGTGAACGTATGGGCTACCACTTCACAGCTGAGCTGTTGTTGCTCTAAGATGTTTCCACTTCACAATAACTGCACTTACAGTTGGCTGCTCTAGCAGGGCAGAAACTTGACAAACTGACTTGTTGGAAAGGTGGCATCCTATGATGGTGCCACGTTAAGTCACTGAGCTCTTCAGTAAGACCATTCTTTTGCCAATGGGATTCTATGGAGAATGCATGGCTGTGTATTCGATTTTATACACCTGTGATGGTGTGGCTGAAATGGCCAAATCTACTAATTTGAATGGGTGTCCACATACTTTTGTGTATATATAGTGTATGTAGTACCAGTCAGTAAACAGCAACTTGAACTAGCTAACTAGCTGGTTTAGCTTACTCAAGGGTTTACATATTCTTCTACACACTGCATTTTATAAATTACCTTTAAATAAAGGAGGCGCCAGGGGAAGGTTTGGCTTCTTGATTCGTTTTCTGTTGATTGATTCATCGTCATCTGAAGACTCATTTTCGCCCTGTTCTTCACCGGGCACCCTCAGTTCTGACTCCAGATCATCCATGACCAACCGTTCAAAGTTCGACCTATTTTCGTTAACATATATTTGATGTAGGTTGTTTAGCAAAAAAGTGTGAATTTGCGCCAAACACCATGCACGATAACAGCGTCTTATCAGCGACACACAAAAAGTACTTCCGGGTCACGGAAGTCGTTTCTCAAAATAAAAGTCGCCCACGTAATAGTAGAAAGGTGGCATTAACCTATATTTATTCATGACACGAAACACAGCCCTTATTAAGTGTTTCTAAAATTCCTTAAGGGGAAAAATGAATGGTGGAAAAACGATTGGAACCATTTCCCTGTTTGGGTATTATGACATCGCCACTTTGGGGCTCTGTAGCTGGGATAGGCAACTCTGTTCCTTGAGTGCAGGAAGAACTACAGGATTGTGTTCCAACTAGGCATCACATCTGACCAACTGAGCTAATTGATCAGTTCAATGATTGCCTAAATTCAACACACCCGCTGTTCCAAGTTGGTAAATCAAAAACATGAAGTGTCTGGGGCACTCCAGGACCATGGTTGCCTAGCCCTGCACTATAGGCCTATAAATTACATATTGGCTTACATTGAAAAAACTATTCTAGATGCTGAAATAAAGTGGGGTTGGGATTACTCACTAGGGTCTTAATTTTAATTTGACTTTATAACAAGAGGGCTTTGTGTTCGAACCTATTTAAGAAATAAGAGGTAGGCCTACCTGTTTCACAGACAATTATAGGCTATACTATCCATAGACCTAACCTATATAATAATGATTTAACAACAATATACTGGAATAAAATATAATAAATTAGGGAAGGGAGCACGCTGCAGAGGTCTGGTGTTGGTGGAAGAACTGGTAAAGGGTGGACCTAGTGCTAAAGTAGGAGTTGACTGTACTGATAGTGACGCTGTTGTCTGGGGTGATGAGGGTTAACTGTGGAGTTGACAGTACTGATAAATGCATAGATCAGAATAATTTTACACAACGGGTGATAAATTAAAATAAGGCTGTTGAACCACCAAATCTGAAGCATAAATTGTATGGGGGTGGCACGGATGTTGTGAATGATCAGAAAGTTAAGACTCAAATTTTGTGGTGGGGGGGACATAAATGCATTTTGGGATTGTCATCATATTTCAATGGCAATACATTCCACTATGCAGCATAATGTAAAATGTGATTTCCAATTTTGTGAGGAAGTTGCCAAAACCTTGCAATGGCCAATTGGAAAAACAATTGTCACTAATAAACGTAGTCTCAAAAATCTTAGGAATATGTGGGACAAGAATAGAGGTTTTGTTAATCAGCCTCAGCCTCAGTTTAGCCTAATTTTTGTTAATCGGATTGAGGAATAGGTTGAATTGACCAATCCGTTGGGCCGTCACCCACATGTAATGAAATAGGAGATGAGGATGACCGCACAAATTTAAGTCAGTGCAACAGTCAGACTGAACTAATTGATACAAAAACACCAAACACAGAGGGGGGAGGAGAAATGCAGTGAAAGGTAAATATGGTGAGGAACGTGTCACACAGCACAAGAAACCCCAAACACTTTTGTTTTTGTAAACCACCAAACTGTAAACAAGCACTGATTGTGTTGGCCTATCTCCAGATAGTCAAAAGGATGTTGAATCTGCTATTTTTCTATGCAACTCAATCATGTTGAGTTCAAGTACAGCAATTGTAAAATGGATTTAGCCTTAAAGGGGACTGTGACACAGCTATACAATCTATTGCTCGTGACAACAAAGTGAAATTAAACAAAATGGTAACAGAGAATGTAAATGAGGCTCAGGCACAAAATCTTTGGTAGGCTCAGTGCCTCAATTCCCTAGAATCATGTCGGTAAGTAGGCCTCAAATAGTACTGGGGAAAATATTAATATTATTCATGGGGGGGTGGAGATAATTTTAACCAATAAAGGCAATACTTGAGATATTGAGAATAGGCAGAAAGGGCTCCAGAGTGGCGCAGCAGTCTAAGGCACTGCATCTCAGTGCTAGCTGCATCATTAATCAAATCAAATTTATTGGTCACATACGTGTTCAGCAGATGTTATTGTGGGTGTAGTGATATGCTTGTGCTTCTAGCTCCGACAGTGCGGTAATATCTAACAAGTCATATCTAACAGTTTCACAACATATACCCAAAATATACGTAAATCTAAGTAAGGAATATATATACACACACACACACACACACACACACACACACGCACACACACACAACCGTTCAAAAGTTTGGGGTCACTTAGAAATGTCATTGTTTTTGAAAAAAGGCTTTTTAACCATTAAAATAACATCAAATTGATCAGAAATAGGGTGTAGACATTGTTAATGTTGTAAATGACTATTGTAGCTGGAAATGGCAGATTTTTTATGGAATAGCTACATAGATGTACAGAGGCCCATTATCAGCAACCAAACCCTTCTGCATTTATGTTAACACAGCTGAAAACTGTTGTTCTGATTAAGGAAGCAACAGAACTGGCCTTCTTTAGACTAGTTGAGTATTTTTGAGCATCAGCAATTACAGGCTCAAAATGGCCAGAAACAAAGGCTTTCTTCTGAGACTCGTCAGTCTATTCTTGTTCTTAGAAATGAAGGCTTTTCCATGCAAGAAAATTGTCAAGAAACTGAAGATTTCGTACAACGCAGTGTATTACTCCCTTCACAGAACAGACCAAACTGCCTCTAACCAGAATAGAAAGAGGAGTGGGAGAACACAGTGCACAATTGAGCAAGAGGACAAGTACATTAGTGTCTAGTTAGAGAAACAGACGCCTCACAAGTCCTCACCTGGCTGCTTCATTAAATAGTATCCGCAAAACACCAGTCTCAACGTCAACAGTGATGAGGCGACTCAGGGATGCTTGACTTCTAGGCAGAGTTGCAAAGAAAAAGCCATATGGCCAATAAATAAAAAAAGATTAAGATGGGCAAAATAACACAGACACTGGACAGAGGAACTCTGCCTAGAAGGCCAGCATCCCGGAGTCGCCTCTTCACTGTTAACGTTAAGACTGGTGTTTTGTTTCTGGCCATTTTGAGCCTGTAATCGAACCCACAAATGCTGATGCTCAAAAATACTCAACTAGTCTAAAGAAAGACCGTTTTATTGCTTCGTTAATCAGGACAACAGTTTTCAGCTGTGTTAACATACTTGCAAAAGGGTTTTCTAATGATCAATTAGCCTTTTAAAATGATAAACTTGGATTAGCTAACAACGTGCCATTGGAACACAGGAGTGATGGTTGCTGATAATGGGCCTCTGTACGCCTATGTAGATATTCCATTAAAAATCTGCCATTTCCAGCTACAATAGTCATTTACAACATTAACAATGTCTACCCCCTTTTTCTGATCAATTTGATGTTATTTTAATGCACAAAAAATGTGCTTTACTTTCAAAAACAAGGACATTACTAAGTGACCCCAAACTGTGGTATTGGATGAAGATACAGTGGCATAGTATAGAATGCAGTATATACATATGAGATGGGTGATGCAATATTTACACACAATTAAAGATACCTAGGAATGGTATAGAGTACAGTTACATATGAGATGAGTAATGCAAGACACGGAGACATTATTCAAGTGGCTAGTGTTTAATTTCCTTAAAGTGGCCAGTGATTCCTAATCTATGTCTATAGGCAGCAGCCTCTGATGTGCTGGAGATGGCTGTTTAACAGTCAGTGGTGTAGTATAGAATAAGAGTAGGTAACAACACATGCGCTACGCTGATCCTCAACACAGGAGCCCCTCAGGGGTGCGTGCTCAATCCCCTTCTCTACTCCCTGTTCACTCATGACTGCATGACTCCAACACCATCATTAAGTTTGCAGATGACACAACAGTGGTAGGTCTGATCACCGACAACAACGAGACAGCCTATATAGGGAGGAGGTCAGAGACCTGGCCGTGTGGTTTCAGGACAACAGCCTCTCCCTCAACGTGATCAAGACAAAGGAGATTGTGGACTACAGGAAAAAGAGGATGAGCACGCCCCCATTAACATCTACTGGGCTGTAGTGGTGGAGCAGGTTGAGAGCTTCAAGTTCCTTGGTGTCCACATCACAAACCAACTAACATGGTCCAAGCACACCAGGACAGTTGTGAAGAGGCCACAACATAACCTATTCCCCCTCAGGGGACTGAAAAGATTTGTCATAAGTCCTCAGATCCTCAAAAGGTTCTACAGCTGCACCATTGAGAGCATCTTGACTGGTTGCATCACTGCCATGTATGGCAACTGCTCGGCCTCCGACCGCAAAGCACTACAGAGGGTAGTGCGTACGGCTTAGTACATCACTGGAGCCAAGCTTTCTGCCATCCGGAACCTCTATACCAGGCGGTGTCAGAGGAAGGCCATAAAAATTGTCAGACTCCAGCCACCCTAGTCATAGACTGTTCTCTCAGCTACCGCACGGCAAGAGGTACCAGAGCGCCAAGTCTAGGTCCAAGTGGCTTCTAAATAGCTTCCAACCCCAAGCCATAAGACTTCTCAACATCTAATCAAATGGCTACCCAGACTATTTGGATTGCCCCCCCTTACACTGCTGCTACTCTGTTATTATCTGTGCATAGTCACTTTAATAACTCGACCTACATGTACATATTACCTCGACTAACCAGTGCCCCCGCACATTGACTCAGTACCGGTACCCCCTGTATATAGTCTCACTACTGTAATTTTACTGCTGCTCTTTAATTACTTGTTCCTTTTATTTCTTATTCATATTTTTTAAACTACATTGTTGGTTAGGGGCTTGTAAGTAAGCATTTCACTGTAAGATCTACACCTGTTGTATTCAGCGCATGTGACTAATAACATTTGATTTGATTTATAGAATACAATACAGTATATACATATGAGATGGTGTGATGCAATTTGTAAACACAATTTAAAAGTGACTAAGATACTGTAGAATAGTGTGGAGTGCAGTTTATACATATTGTGAAGACCCCCCTGCTCTGTCTGCCGTATTCTTTCGCTTTGCTCTTGTTTTCCTTATTAGGATGTTGGCGGGCGGAGCTGGGAGGGTCGTCAGCGACATGGGACACACCTGTGCCCGGGTGTGTCCCCGGATAAATGCACCAATTCCCCATTCATTGGGGAGACTCTCCATGCATGCACACTTATAGATTTTGGTTGTGGCATTTTTTTTGTGGCCGTTTGGTTGCTTTGGTACCATTCAACACACTTCATTATCACCTTTATGCACACAAACACTCACCATTGTTAATTGTATTTAGTTTACTTCAGTTAATAAATATATTTTGTTATTCCTTATCTCCACCTTGTCTCCTTTTTGTTACGAACTTCGAGCCGGTTCGTGATGAGATAAGTAATGCTAGATACGGAAACATTATTAAAGTGGCAGTGATCCATTTCTAAAATTGGCAGCGATTCCAAATCTTTGTCTATAGGCAGCCGCCTCTGATGTGCTAGTGATGTTTCGCAGTCTGATGGCCTTGAGATCGAGAGACTGAAAAACAGCTTCTGTCTACACAGACCCTGGTTCGATTCCAGGTTGTATCACAACCAGCTGTGATTGGGAGTCCCATAGGGAAGCGCACAATTGGCCCAGCGTTGTCCGTGTTTATCCGGGGTAGTCCGTAATTGTAAATAAGAAATTATTTTTAACTGACTTGCCTAGATAAATGTTAAATCAAAAATTTTAATTAAATACATTGTCTTTGGTATAGGCCTGTAATTTGTTGCAATGCTTTTTTTTTGTAATTTCATTGGCAATGACATGCATCTTGGATCATTACCGTCATTGAGGGTCCTCCCAAATATGAGTAAAATTATGTCCTCAGGTTTAATGGGGTGATTGTAGTCTATTCGGGTGGGAGTGGCTACTATTTTGATAACAGGTGAAACAAAAACAACTGGATCGCCAACACGTAGCTTCGTCCAGCAACTAGGCATTTGTATTAACATTTATTTGATCAATTCTGACTTTTACAGGTTAATATAAATGTAGTTTATAGCCCACCCTAAAAATATGAGTCACATCCTCTCTGTTTTTCAGGCACTGGGTACCAAAACAATCAACATGTGCTTTTGATGTATCATAATAAATCTGCGGTAGTCAGATCGTCAAATCGAATGGGATATTGCGTTCTCTGGTCAGTAAACTTGTGGACGGTTTAGTTCTATCCAACAAATACGTGATAAACCCGAATCAGAATTTATATCGTGACGCAATAATAAGCTTTTTATTCTGCGTTCTGGTTTCATGTCCTTGCTCTTATTTTTGACATTATCTGCCCAGATTTTGATATTTGCCTCTACGATCAACATCCTACGAATTGTTCCTGCCTTGGATTTTCCGACGTGTAGGCTTCATCTGCTCATGCTCCAGCTGAACCAGCCAGCCCAATTACCAACATGGCTGTAAATGTTTCTTACGTATACATTTTTATTTTATGTATTCATAATTTCATATCCAATGCCGCAGTCGAAAGGAGATTCTCCGACTTCAAAAGCTGTGCAGACGAGGAATGCAGTAGTAAGTACTTGGCGCTGAACTCAAGCGAACTTTCAGGATGCTTCCATCTTTCCATAGCTAGCTAGCTTGACCGGTGTTGTCATTTCAAAGGGAAGAACTCGGCTAACCTAGCGCAACTGTCGTTAACGTTAGTTGTAAATACCAATACATAATAACCTAAGCTTGCTTAATTGTAACCTAAGCTTGCTTAATTGTAGCCGAAGCGAAGTCTTAGCCTGTGTTGGCTACTGCCTGACTAGTTGCCAAATTCTGGAACTACAACAACTGTTTCTGTAGTAACTACGTTAGTAGCTTGCACAATGTAAACACGCTTTCGGCCTAAATATTTTGAAACCAAAGGCAAAGCCACACAAGGGCCCATAGCTCCTCCAAACTTGTGAACATTGACTAACTTACTAAATGACAACTTACCAGTTGATCTGGCAGTCTTCTTAACTAACTAGCTAGCTATACACAATAAGAGATGTTAGCTTGATTGTAATCAACCTCTATAGTTACTTACTAAATGGACCATAAATATATCAAAATTCTGTTGGCTTAGGAAGCAAATTGCAAGATGGTGTATAGGCCTGCTTAGCTATAAAGCTAGCTATTGTTGACATAAAATACTGGCATGTCATTAACCCCTCTGCTTGCAAGTTCTTCTCTTTTTACATCTACCTTATCAAGACAAAAACAATATTATATTTACCCTTAATGCTTGGCTTTCATTTTGGATACTATGGCTCTGTAAAAAGAGAAGCAGATAAAACAAGGCTTACTTTAGTGATTTGTATTCTATTCACGCCCTGATTGTGCATGGGGCACAAAGGGTGGACGCTGAGGCAATGGGCTGAAATCTGTGGTAGGGGTGAAACAACTGATCTTTGAATCATTCCTCTCCACAGTGCTCTTGTGCCGGGGGGAAACTTTTAGCGATTACACTGGACCAGACTGTCGGTTTCTGCCATTTAAAAAAGGAGAGACTATATATGTCTACTATAAACTCTCAAGCCAAAGGACAAATATATGGGCAGGGAGTGTAAGTATGAGTTAATATTTAATTACAGTACCTGTCAAACGTTTGGACACATCTACTCATTCAATGGTTTTACTTTATTTGTACTATTTTCTACATTGTAGCATAATAGTGAAGACATCAACACTTTGGAAAACACATGGAATCATGTAGCAACCAAAAAAGTGTTAAACAAATCAAAATATATTTTAGATTCTTCAAAGTAACCACCCATTGTCTTGATGACTGCTTTGCACACACTTGGCATTCTGTCAACCAGCTTCATGAGGTAGTCACCTGGAATGCATTTCAATTAACAGGTGTGCCTTATTAAATTTTTATTTGTGGAATTTATTTCCTTCTTAATGCGTTTGAGCCAGTTGTGTTGTGACAAGGTTGGGGTGGTATACAGAAGATTTGGTAAAATACCAAGTCCATATTATGGCAAGAACAGTGCAGTCGCAAAAACCATCAAGTCCTATGATGAAACTGGCTCTTATGAGGACTGCCACAAGAAAGGAAGACCCAGTGCTACCTCTGCTGCAGAGGATAAGTTCATTAGAGTTAACTGCACCTCATATTGAAGCCCAAGTAAATGCTTCACAGAGTTCAAGTAACAGACATAGCCCAACATCAACTGATCAGTAGAGACTGTGTGAATCGGGCCTTCATTGTTGAATTGCTGCAAAGAAACCACTACTGAAGGACCCTAATAATAATAATAATAATAAGAGACTTGCTTGGACCTAGACACATGAGCAATGGACATTAGACTGGTGGAAATCTGTCCTTTGGTCTGATGAGTACACATTTGAGAGATTTGGTTCCAACTGCCGTGTCTTTGTGAGATGCAGAGTAGGTGAACGAATTATCTCCACTTGTGTGGTTCCCACCGTGAAGCATGGAAGAGGTGTGGGGGTGCTATGCTGGTGACACTGTCTGTGATTTATTTAGAATTCAAGGCTCACTTAACTGGCATGGCTACCACAGCATTCTGCAGTGATACGCCATCCCATGTGGTTTGTGCTTAGTGGGACTATTATTTGTTTCTCAGCAGGACAATGACCCAACACACCTCCAGGCTGTTTTGGGCTTTTTGACCAAGAAAGAGAGTGATGGAGTGCTGCATCAGATGACCTGGCCTCCACAATCTCCCGACCTCAACCTAATTTGAGATGGTTTGGGATGAATTGGACCGCAGAGTGAAGGAAAAGCAGCCAACAAGAGCTCAACATATGTGGGAACTCCTTCAAGACTGTTGGAAAAGCATTCCTGGTTCAACAACACAACAACCATTTTGCGACACCTGCAATAACATCTGCTAAACAAGTGTATGTGACCAATAAAATTTGATTTGATTTGGGCTACTTTGAAGAATATCAAATATATTTGGATATTTTTTTTGTACACTTTTTGGGGGTTACTACATGATTCCATATGTGTTATTTCATAGTTTTGATGTCTTCACTATTATTCTACAATGTAGAAAATAAAGAAAAACTCTTGAATGAGTCGGTGTGTCCAAACTTTTTTACTGGTACTTTATGTGATAACATTGCAGTCTAGAAGGAATGGTGAAGCTTTTTCTGTTTTGTTAACATGTTTCATTCTCTGTTTTGTTTCCATTTCTTACAATAGGTTGGTAACCGTTTTGGTTACTTCAATAAGGACCAACTCGTAATCAATCACATATACACTGAAAAAGAATTGGAGATTCCTGCTGAGGTAAGTCAATAAATAGATGTAGGCCTAGTTCACTACTGCCAATGCATCATCGCTTAAAACATTATCTGGAATGACTGAACTTCTTTCTGAAATAGGTAGTATGACTCAAACAATGTTTTCTTTTTCTTTTCAGGAAACCGACTTTGTTTGCTTTGACACTGGACACGATAAGTTTGACAGTTATGACATTGATTCACTGTTAGGTTCCTCTTTATTGTTAACAGACAAGGAGGAATCTGTGCAAGTAACCACAGAGACTTTTTACCTAAACAAAAGTGCTGAGAGCACCACAGTGGAAGTGGATGAGCCTCCACCTGAAGTGACATTGTTAGAAAATTATGAGATTGATAGGGATGTTCCTGAGGACATTGATAAGGTTGTAGAGGTTCTAGATAATGATGATCTGAGACATTTTGAGGCTTTAGAGTCCTCTCTGCCTCAGCCTGAAACTCTTGACACAAAGGGAGTGGAATATAACACTGTACTTGAGACCACAGCTGAGAGGATCAAAGATTACCTTCAGAAAGATCAGCAGAGGACAGAGGACTCTGTGCCGTACAGTGTTGTTGAACCAGAGGAAGGTGAGATCAAAGAAGCCCCCTCAGAACCTCTATCCAAAGATGATCCTGAGTTAGAAAATGCACCTGGTGGTTTTTCAGAAGGCAGACCTATGCCGGAGTTAAAAACCACACTTGGAATAACTTTTGATGCTGTCACTTCCAATGATGAGGACACTTGGAAGGTGATTCCATATGATGAGGAAAGTGACAAGACTGAATATCAGCAGGATGAGGAAAGTGATTATCATCTCAGGGAAACTCCATTGCTGGCTTTTTCTGAAGTAAGTTCTAGTTTGGAACACGAGAACATTCTGGAATCTGATCATACAGATGAGGAAGACAGTCTATCAGAGGTACCTCATACACAGAAACAGGACTCCAAGGACAATAACCTGTGGTCTGCATTTGGTGATACAGTTTTTAACATTGTCAGTGGTGGGGAAAGAATAGCTCATGTTGCCAGTTCAGAGGAAGATGAGGAGGATGACGAAGGTGAGATTACACCAGAGCAGCCTCCCAAAATTGAAGAACCCAAGGAGTCATTTGGCTGTTCTACTTCCTCTGAGCTAATCTTTGAGCAACCTGCGGATTCTAATTTCACTGAGGATGCTGTCAAAGTACCTGATGAGGATTCTCAGATGTTGCAGCTTGAGGATGAATCTGAAGAAGCTGACATTGAACCTTCAACACCTCCTGCTGATGAGGCGAGTCCCTTTGAACACACTGAGGCTTTAGCAGAGAATCTTACAGTAGATGACAGCCCTGTCCCTAAACAGCTCTCACAGACAGACATGCTCTCAGACTTTGATAGTAAAATTAACGAATTAGAGCAGAAACAGGCTGTTGAAGAACTCCCCATACAAAAAGAGGAGTCAATAGATTTCTCACAAGTAGAGAATACATTTAAACAGGGTGGTACAGAGCTTTTCAGACTATTGCGAGAACCATACCAGAAGATCCCAGATCCAAGTAAAAACACAATGGTGAAAGAGAGCCATCTTGAACTCCCCATAGAGGAGGATGATTCAATACACCTAGAGGGGGAAGAGATTGAGGAAGAGTTGCTAGAGGATGAACATGCAGTATTGTCTTCATCCAAAACTGAGCACACTGATGAAAATGACACAGAAAGTCTATCTGAATTTGGGTCAGAGCAACCCAATAATTATACACAAACCGATGTTGTATCCAGTGATGTGTTGGATGTGGTCCAACACGACGAGGCTATTGACATAGAACCTGAGGTGCATGAGACTGAAAGTGATGCTGAAAGCCACACACCCTCACTTAAAGATAAAGTTCTGGATCCCCTTCCAAACAAGGCGACGGAATACAATGACAATGTGTTGAGGCTGACACTATTGCGAGATCACTTCAAGGAGGAGGATATGGAGCGCCTCCAAAAGATTCTAGGTCTTCAGAATCTCTTTAGGGTGGAGTTCCTGTTTTCTGACCTGGAGCTGAAGGCTGCCCGGCTGTCCCAGACAAACACCAGTGAGGACATTGAAAAGGTGCTGGAAGCCATTTTGGAAGCCTCTGAAACCCCAATCCTGGATGAGATTGAGAGGATGCTGGATGCCCAGGAGAACGCTGACCTGCAGCAGGAGGCTGGTGAGTTTGTCGAGGAAGCTTCCATCATGGACGACTTCCAGGAATTGGTGTTCACCCTGAGTCAGAAGTACTCAACGGCCAGAAACAGTGCTCCCCTGGCAGTGGGCAGTCAACTACACCCTGACACAGGTAATATATATTTTTTTTCAGTTTGTTCATGTCAGAGTATAGGAGGATTAAAACCTTTTTGTTAAATAAATATTTGGAAAGTCTCATTACATTGCTAATGACATGATAATAATGCCTGGAGATTTGGTTTGCAGAATAAGCTGTATTTAAGAAATGCTCAAGTACAACAAAGTAAATAGTAATCTGTTGACAGAACAAATACACTTCCTGACAATGCCAGTTAGATTGTAATGCATGAACATTTACTCACTGTTTGCACCTCTCTGAATGTTTCAAAAGATGGGGATATGTCTGATGATGCGGAGGAAGAGAAGACATTCCCGCAGTCTGTGGAGGACACAGACAAGGACAACCTCACTGTGACAGAGACGGGTGAAGAGACTAAGGCACCTGAGAAGCCTGCCCATGATGGTCACAAGATACCAGATATGGGCATTGAGGAGGATAGTGGGTACTTGAACAGAAACAAAGACAATCAGGCAAGCTCTAAAACTCCAGAAGAAATCCAGAGGGGCCCTCAAACTATTTTGGAAAATACCTTGGACATTGGACTTAGCGTAGACATGGATCACCCTCCCTCAGGTAGGTGTTCATTATATTTCCCTACTTTTGAAATTGTGGTGAGATGTAAACTATGCATTAACCTAATTTGCTTGTGCTGTATTTCCAGGATCTCTGGAATCACCTGTCACTGATTTCCATGAAGATGAGCAGAGTGGTTCATCATTTGTATCAGTGCTAATTTTATCTGGTCATCTCATCACCCTGTTTTATGAGTATCTTGGAATATATGGTGTTATGGTAAGTTACTTCATGTATTTCTCTCTTGTGAATGGGCTTTCCTTTCCATTGTAATTTACTAATTGCCTCCATGCAGTGCTTAGGACTCAAGTATTCATACTTATTTTATTATTGCTGGGACAATGCATGTATTATTTTTATTTGGGGGGGCATTTGCCATGCTGACAGCGTTACCCAACCCTTCCCCTTTTTTTCAACTGGTAGTTGAGTACAGCACCGTTTCCGTTAAATTAAACGTTCCAGAACGTAAAAACGTACTGAATGCAGCCCAGGTTCAGTGATCCTTTCCCATTTTTTTGTAGACGTGTTCTAGTGAAGTGTAGGCTTAAGTTAAGTGTCCACAGCCGGTGTTTTGCTTATTGAGTGGGATATAAATGACACCGCCGCTCGTTTTACCAGGCTTTGCGTAGAGAGTAATCGCGTTCAGAACTCTAAAAGGAGACTAGTAGACATGTTGTTGGCGAAGCAGAGCCAGCATTGGCAAGCTAACCTTCAAGCTTAGGTTATAGTAGCTAGAAAGATAGGTACATATTGTCCTCTCCTGGGTAAATAGAACCACGATGAAGGATCCTCTCCAGTAGTCGACAACGTTGATCAGTTGGTGAAATTAGGATTTTCGGGTTTACGCAAACGAGTTGCATTGCAAGTCACAAGCCAAACTAACTTGATAGCCAGCTCAACTGTCAAAGTAACGTATGGTAGCGATGGATTCGGAAGAAACAACCGCATTACCCACTTTGCCCCTGATGACAGAATCTGATCAACTGTCTGTCTTGTACTGTCTTGTACTTCAATATGTAAGTAGTTGGCTACAATGTAGCTAGCTGGCAAGTCAAGTCTCAGGCCGCCATATGGCTGGCTGGCTAGCTACATTGAAACTGAATCTTGTTGGCAACTTCATTGTCAACTTAATTTTGTCCAACAATACCTAATGCATTTCCCAAATAGTTGCAGCCTAGAATGGGTCACTTGATTGCTCTTAGTTTCGATTTTTTTCGAAGTGGAAGTTGCCTGTCCTCTTCCTCATTAAAAAAATGGCTCACTTTCCAGACTAGCAGTATCTGTTCTTCCTGTATCTGGGTCTCAGATCGAGAGGTGCCTTCAAGTTGTTGAATTTTGCTTTGACAGCTTCCCCTTACATAACTCACCTGAGGTTACATGCCATTAAAATCTACACATGGCTCATGTCTAGTGATATGTTATGTAATCATCTGTTTTGTTTATTGGCCATTTTACAGGGTGAAAGGCTACATGATGCAATCTTTTGCACTCTAAATCCACATAGGCCTAAGGCTTGTTAGTTAGATTCACTCTGTGGTGATTCATTTAGCTATTCCCTGAATTTCACTGAGAGACTGTGATGGAAGTTCTGTATTGTGCAAAGGTCACCATGTATGGACAGTGTTAGGAGCCCAGGCCAATCCAATCCCAATTGATTACATAAGGTCAAAGCAAATCTTCTCTCTATTGATTTTGATCAACAACTAGGTTATAGGCTATGTCTATTTCTAAACCCACCTTGATTTGATCTGAAGATATGCCTCTGCATTGACCTAGAGGGTGCTCAGTGGGATATCCATTAGCCATGCTTGTAAACAGAACACTGGAATGCCTGATGGTTTAGTTCAATGTTTTTAACATCACTTATTTTCATCTGTCGTCTCAGGCCAACTATTACCCAACTTATTTGCTAAGCCTGACATGTGCTGTCGTAATACTGATTTGGACCTGTCTCTCCCCAGATGGTCACCAGCCTGCCAGAGCACTGGAAGCCAGGTCCAGACTTCTACAGCGTGTTCTGTGAACCCGTGCTGGTCACTGCAGGTGCCGGGGTCATCGGCTTCCTCTTCTGGAGGAGCATTCTATCTGTAAGTCATTGTTGCACGGTTACCGCTTTCATAATTTCTGATTGCTTTATGTTATTCTATGATGTATTGTATGCTACCATTGAGGAGGCTGTTTGCTGACACTTTTGTTTTCCTCCTCACAGGTCAAAAGCAAGTCATATCTAAGTAAGTTCTTCTCTCTGGCTATTTAGGGTGCATAGTGAATCCTCATTCATATTGCTTACAGGCTGTTGTCCTTGTCACGTGTAAACCATGTCTGATTTCATATTCTTGTCATTTATTTTATTAGCTACTGAAAAAGAGCTGGTGGACAGAATGAAAATGCTTGAACAAGAGAAGGAGGAGATACTCCAAAAGGTCGCTGAACTGCAGCAACGGGTAAGTTGCAGAGACTTTTCACTGAAGATCCAGAATTTTGAGTTCAATGTGAATTAAGGGACATAATGTTTTGACAGTATATTTCTACTGGGTTCCCCTTAGGGCGAAGATCTTAAAGAAAATCAAAAGCTGTCTGAAAAATCTGCCACTTTATCTCTGGAGAAGATTCAGGATTTGGAGGTGTCTCTGAGAAATATTATCTTGATCACATGTCATGCTGACAATTATTTTATTTTTTATTATAATTGTTTTCTTCTCCATAGTGTTTAAATTGACTAGGCATTTTATTTTTCTATCCAATAGAATATTGTGCAAGAGATGGAGAGACAAAATGAGCGCCTGGATGAGGAAAATCACTTACTCGCCATATCCTTTGACAAAGAGCGGGCCAATTCTGCGAAACATGAAAATATGGTGAGTAGTATTGAGCGATTTGGCTGTAATTAAAATGTTTCAGAACAACCAATTCTCTGACGTCGGTTCAATTATTTGAAACCCATTAAGTTAGTTTATTATGTGAGCTCAATGTGCCGTTTCTCTAGAGAGAAATCAAATCAAGCCCAAACTTTGGGACGTTGTAGTTTTCAACAGGCAAATAAATATTCAACATAGTTTAGTGCAGACAATGTGGTAATTTACTAAAATGACCACAATCCATTACAGCTACCTGGACTTGTGCGGGCAGTCACAGAGAGAAAGTGACAGCCTGCAAACGAAAGAGACACCCTAGAGAGCAGTTGCTTTAATGATGTAGACAGCATAGGCAGCTACTATTAGCCATCTACTATCCTAATTAGGATGGCTCGTTGATGAGCACAGAGGAAGATGGTTGTCATTATGCTTATCATTATCTTTGCCCATAGATGTCCGAAATGGACAAAACCATTGAGAAGTTGAAGCGCAGCAAGAAGAAGACCCAGGACGCACTCTCAAAGGTATATGTCATATACGTGAACATGCCCAATGAAAATATGTCAAATATATTAACATTGCAACAATCAAATGTAAAGTGTTTATTTCCTTTTAATTATCCTTATCATTGAATCTGTAGTCTACCATTCTGATGGATGAAGTCAAGCTCCGTGAAGATGCCCGGAATGCCCAGCACCAGGTTCTGGAGAAGGATATTGCCACCCTGAAGGAGGAGAACCTCTCGGTGAGTACCAATATGGAACAACGATTCACAATTTAAGCCTCAAGACATTGTTAGGACTCATTGGCCATGCAGGGCCTGCATAGCACTGTCCTTATGACCTAATTTCCTTGTTACAGCTGCACCATGCTGCCAAGTTGTGGGAGGAGAAGCACAGGGAGACAAGAGAGCAGATCAAAGTCTACCACAAGTCTCAGAAAGACCTGGAGGATTCCCTCGTTCAAAAGGACCACAACATTGAGGTTTTTTTTTTTTTTACACGTTACGATATTGTTACACACATCAATTCCTGTTCACACCTTCTCAAATGCAACCTTGATGACAAAGAAACATGTCACCTTTATTATGTTCCAAAAAAATACTTCTTGACTGATTCCAGGGGAAAAGTATCTCAATTGGTGCTTCTCAACCTCTCTGGCAGGTTCTATCTGACCTGCTAGGAGACCTGGAGGCCTGCAATGACCTGAAAGGTGGAGTTGTGGCTAACGGGGAAGCCTTTAACAGTAAGTCACCTGACACTGTGTCCTAATCAGAGGCGGCTGGTGGGAGGAGCTATAGGAGGACGGGCTCCGTGTAATGGCTGGAATGGAATGAAAAACATGGAAACAGTATGCTTGACTCCGTTCCGTTTACGCCATTATAGTGAGACAGTCCTCCTATAGCTCCTCCCACCAGCCTTCTCTGATTAGGATACTGTCATATGATTTGGTCTTATGTAGCACACTTATGTAGCATGTTTTTTACATTGGATTAAGGTAGAGACTTGGAGCAACAAAATGGTATATCATACACTACTGTTGAGGAACAATGGGAAAGTAATTCTGCTTTGAAAGTTAATAAGCTTGTAACTCATACTGGAGAGCTCTTCTTTGTCTATACCCATTCAGCATTGTTCACACCCTCTTTAGCCTTAGTCCCACCCATCTCTTTAAGGATTCACATGTGAGGTCGTGTACTAAACAACCAAAGATTTCAAGACTAAAGGCTGGTTTACACTACGTCTATCGACATGTCTGTAGACATGAAAATTCTATTATGAAGAAAAAATCTAATCACAAAAACGACAGGCCGCATGACATCAGCAGCCTGGTGGTCCAAAATAGCATAATTGGTGTATTTTAACACCAATAAACCCAACCATTTAAAATTTGAATTTTGTATATGTCAATCTAGCAAATCAAGAAAATTTCTAAACAATGGTTTTGTTTGTTTCTAGCTTGTTAGTTGGCTAGCCAGTTCAAATAATGACCATATCATATACCTGACAGTCTTAACTTTAGCTAATTAGTATTCATTATTACAGGAAAAAAACTTTCTGACAAAATTAGAAACTTATATCGGAAAATAGTTTCCCTTAATTTGAAGATGTATAAAACACCTGTCTCCAGAATACAACAGCCTTCAATGTGTTCTATTTTCGACTGCCTCTGCATATTTGCAATCAAACCGCAGAATTTTCTCCATCTACTTAGCTATCATACTCTGCTTCCACCGGACAGTCCACTGATTTCAAAACTTGGTCCTCCTAAAAGTGGAGAGCATCTTTTCAAAAAAGCTGCGTTAGAAAGGATTACTTACACATACTGAGAAGCTCATGTTATAGACCAAAGCGTGCTACATGGCAGACCAATCCGAACTCGTTTAATGGCGCGTCCAGCTCATCCATCCAAAAAAACGAATTTTGATAGTTATACATTCAAATGCCTCTCCTGTGAATTATTGACGCGGTACATACGCCTACTTTCCTGAAATGTGTCACTGTGTTTACAATTATTTGTTTCAGACAAGCAGACCATCATCCAAAACCGCATTAAGCAAATGATGGTCGTCTCTCGGGTAAGACTGAGTTCTTTCTTGAACGTCCCATTGTGTCCCATTGGACCCAGATTTCTGTGTACCTGAAGGCAGGTAAAACTCGTGCTCAGAACCAAGAAGTGTGTCAACTCTTGCACTAACTGTTGGCAGAACTTTCCACAGGTCCAGACCACTCTGTCTGTTGTGGAGGAAGAGCGCGATCGCTTCATGACCAAGCTGCTGAACAAAGAGAAGTCCAGGAAAGAGCTGGAAGGTATGTCCCAGCAACTAGAATTTGAAATGCATCACTACCTTTTCTCTCTCAACGCTATCAACTTGTTTTCGCCACAGAGCAATTTCAGAAGCTGGAGCATGACATCTTGTTGGTGAAAAGTGACAAGAACCACCTGGAGAACCAGTACAAGACCCTGCAGCAGAAAAATGACATCATGACCGAGATGTACCAGCAGAAGGAGAACGCTTTGCAGCAGTAAGTAGAATCAGAACCGGTGCAGTTCATGCGTTAATACTGTAGTAGGGTTTGTTCTCCATGGTTCCACAGCATGTAAAAAAATTTTTTTTAAATCCTTGTCTTTTACTGTATTCTTTTACTGTGAGGTTTTCAAATGGACTTTAAGTAGAGTTTGATTTAATTTGTGTGTCGCCTTACAGGAAGCTGACCAAGGAGGAGTTTGAGCGCCCCAACAAGGAAGACCGGCTGATGAAGGTGGACAGCAAGGCCCTAGAGGAGGAGGTCAAGGTGTGTAGGCAGCGCGTTAAAGAGATCCAGGATGAGCTGAAACGGACCGAGAAGTCCTACAAAGCCCAGATCATTGAGCAGGAGCAGAAATCTCATGGGAACTGGGTTTGTACAATACAACTTTTTTAGTCCATTTGTTAAAGAAACAACATGTCTCATTTCTCAACCCCCATCGATGGCACATACATTAGGATCAGGACATTTTTTTAAAGTCTTCTGTTTGGCCAGTCATTTGTAAGGTGAATTTAGTCCAAAACAGGAGATTTTAAATGTCTATTCCTTCTCTCTAGGTGATTGCACGCACCGCAGAGCGAGCTATGTTCGACGAGAAGAAGGAAAACACTAACCTTCGTAACTTGTGAGTGCAACACTAATACAACAGACTCAATTGGGCTATACTAATGCAGGGCTCAAGGCTTATTTAGTTGATGGCACCAGCACATGATTTGGTTGCATACATTTTTCGCCACTGATATAATGACCTGACCTGTGTCCCAAAATGTACCTGCATTCCATACAGAACCAGGCTAATAATGACTAGCCATCTTTACATTAGCATGCCCTTGAGTTCTAACATTGATTTGGATAGATTTACTCAGGGTGCAATGTGTCTTTTTTGTCAGTGGAAGTTTATAAATCCTTTGAGATGCATGCTTTCTCTCTCTATTCAGCTAGTAATAGGCTACATTTGGTTATTAATTAATGATATATTAAAAAGCTGTATGATATAATTTTGCAATGTAAGACATTGCTCTGTTTGTTAGAATTGTGGAAATGTATTTTCTAAAGTAAGCCTGTAAAATATTATTTTACATTTAAAAATAGTATGTTGTCCCTTAATTAAGACAGACTGCTTTTTGAAGGAGAGTTCAATGTGTCTACAGTAGGCTAGCCAAGACGAGTGCTAGTTGTCTTTGTAGCTTTCTTTTTTGTACACTATCAACAGTAGCCAGTAGAATATTTTTTTTCTCCAGTGACAAGCGAACTGAGATGGTATTCTAGGATTCAAAAAGTAAGATATTTCTTCTAACACATCCAGGGAATGCGTAATTGGTATTTTGATGTGAAACCTGTCCAATTAGGATCCAAAATGATCCGATATGTCTGCCTACACACCTTGACCTAGGCTATATTATTCACCACCTGAGGAAGTGGAAACTCAAAACACTTATCTAGATTGCTAACTCTAAATATGTTAATGTTACTAGATAGCTCATTTATTAGCAAATGTAATGTCTTACAAAAGATTTCCAGCACTAGGCCCGTCCAGGCTACTGGATGTAGCCCTATTCACTGCAAATGTTGCACTCCACGGGCGCATCAAAACCATGTACTACATAGCCTACTCCGGTTGTTAAGTGGTGCCATGAGCTACATATTGAGAGCTGAGAAATGTAATTGTATACTCACAGAAAGCTGTGACTCTCCTCTCTGTAACTAGAACAAAAGTAGCTGCTTTGCAAACGGCCTTTTTCCGAATTGCATTTTAAGCAGCGGTCATATGGTTGTGCTAATTAGAATGCGCACCTCACCTATTGCTCACTCAAAATGGAGACAGGCAGATCCTTTCATTTGGTTTATTTTTGGTCAATATCACATTTACTTTTTGAGTCATAATAGTAAAGTAAAAAGAGACGCATTGTGAACCAAAGGTTGCACTGCCAAGTCGAAGGGCCACAAATGCAAGTGTTTTGGTCACAGTTTTGCAAGCTGTATTAGTCTAGATTTGGAGGTACAGTATTGAGAGTCTAAATGCCTGGTCTCTTTTTCACCCTAGACTGACTGACATGTCCAGCAAGCTGAATGAGCTCCGTAGGCCTCTGTTCAAGCCCACCCCTGGGATGGCTCCCATGCCTCTCCGACGAGGTAAGAACCAATCCTCAGTTCACGTTATTTAGTGCTGGCGACTAGCACGTCTGCATTCAGTAAGGCAAAATTGTCAGAACATATCTTGCAGATAGAAATTAAATGAATAGGGCTGATATGACACTATTCTTGAGGACAGAGAATCATATTTCTATCTGAACGTTCTGTAACGTTCCTGGACATTTCTATTGTCTTGTCGGTTGGATATCAGCTGTGACTGCGTTTCAAATTAGATTTTGGACTTTTTGACTGTCTGATACCCCATCTGCTGTTTGACTTCCACCCTCTGAAATGCATGTTTTCCTGAGGTTTTGATTTGTATTCCTTGTAGCTGGTCCAATGTGGAGAGACTGACATTGTTTTGTTGTTAAATGGTTTTGCTAAACAGGTGATTAGTACGGGCCCTCACCTGTGAGTGGAGGTGCCCCTTCCCCCTCCTCTCATGATAGAAGTTCACGGGTGCCCCCCCTGTGGGGTGAAGGAACGAGCCCTATCGGGAGTCTCCTGAACCCCCGCCCCGGACAGCCTTGGCCCTGCTGATTGGCCGAGCAGTACCATCCCTCAGCCAATCAAACCCCCCTTGTTCACCCTTGTATGCCCTGACTCCCCGCTTTCTTTTTCACCTTTCCTTTTCCCTCTGTCTTTACCTCCGCTGTGGTGTTTCAATAATTCACTTATTTTTCTTCCTACTGCTCTCATCCTGCTCTTTGCTGGTACCCACCGCTGACCTTTTCCTCTTCCTAATGTTTGTCTTCTGATTACGTCCTCTCTGATTTTCAAGGAAATTCTTTCCTGTCTCTTTCACTGCCATCTTTCTCACCTGTGTTTGCGTGTCCAGACGATCCAGAATGTTCCTATGCCCCCGTTTGCTTTCACAATTTGGAATAACCGCTCTTGCATGCCTCTTGCTCTTTCAGTATTTTGGTGGTGTTTTTGTTGTGTTCAGCTGTTGTGTGTGGCAACTCATTAGGTTACAAAAGCTTCAGCCTTTGCTTTCTCTTGTGGGATTACTGCATTCCATACATTTTTACATTTAAAATATATACTACCATTCAAAAGTTTGGGGTCACTTCGAAATGTCTTTGTTTTTGAAAGGAAAGCATTTAAAATAACATCAAATTGACCAGAAATACAGTGTATACATTAATGTTGTAAATGACTATTGTAGCTGGAAAGTTTATTTTTTATTTTTTTAATGGAATATCTACATAGGCGTACAGAGGCCCATCACTCCTGTGTTCCAATGGTACGTTGTGTTAGCTAATCCAAGTTTATCATTTTAATAGGCTAATTGATCTTTAGAAAAACCCCTTTGCAAGTATGTTAGCACAGCTGAAAACTGGTGTTCTGATTAAGGAAGCAATAAAATTGGCCTCCTTTTAGACTAGTTGAGTATCTGGAGCATCAGTATTTGTGAGTTCAATTACAGGCTCAAAATGGCCAGAGCACTTTCTTCTGAATCTCGCCAGTCTATTCTTGTTCTGAGAAATGAAGGCTATTCCTTGTGAGAAATTGTCAAGACACTGAATATCTCGCACAACGCAGTGTACTACTCCCTTCACAGAACAGCGCAAACTGGCTCTAACCAGAATAGAAAGGAGTGGGAGGGAACAAGTACATTGGTGTTTAGTTTGAGAAACAGACACCTCACACGTTGAGGAACTGGCAAC
Organism: Oncorhynchus tshawytscha; assembly: GCF_018296145.1. Classification (NCBI taxonomy): domain Eukaryota; kingdom Metazoa; phylum Chordata; class Actinopteri; order Salmoniformes; family Salmonidae; genus Oncorhynchus; species Oncorhynchus tshawytscha. The sequence continues at coordinate 245,210 of NW_024609833.1, forward strand.
TTCATTAAATAGTACCCGCAAAACACCAGTCTCAACGTCAACAGTGAAGAGGCGACTCCGGGATGCTGGCCTTTCAGAAGAAAAGTCTTTGTTTCTGGCCATTTTGAGCCTGTACTCGAACCACGCAGCCATTATACTGCTCAGGAAGGAGACGCGTTCTGTCTCCTAGAGATGAACTTAATCCTAACCGACTTGCCAAAACTATAGTTTGTAAACAAGAAATTTGTGGAGTGGTTGAAAAACTAGTTTTAATGACTCCAACCGAACTGTATATACACATACACACAGTACCAGTCAGAAGTTTGGACACCTACTCATTCTAGGGTTTTTATTTTTACTATTTTATACATTGTAGAATCATAGTGAAGACACCAAAACTATGAAACAACACATTGAATCATGTAATAACCAAAAGTGTTGAACAAATCAAAATACATTTGAGATTTTTGAAGTAGCCTCCCTTTGACTTGATGACAGCTTTGCACACTCTTGGCATTCTCTCAACCAACTTCACCTGAAATGCTTTTCCAACAGTCTCTTGTTGGCTGTTTTTCCTACACTCTGGGGTCAAACTCATCCCAAACCATCTCAATTGGGTTGAGGTCGGGTGATTGTGGAGGCCAGGCCATCTGATGCAGCACTCCATCCCTCTCCTTGGTCAAATAGCCCTTACACAGCCTGGATGTGTGTTGGGTCATTGTCCTGTTGAAAAACAAATGATAGTCCCACTAAGCGCAAACCAGATGGGATGCCGTATCACTGCTGTGGTAGCCATGCTGGTTAAGTTAAGTGTCCCTTGAATTCTAAATAAATCACAGACAGTGTCACCAGCAAAGCACTATCACACCACACCACCTCCATGCTCCACGGTGGGAACCACACATATGGAGATCATCCGTTCACCTACTCTGCATCTCATAAAGACATGAAGGTTGGAACCAAAAACTCTCACATTTGTACTCTTCAGACCAAAGGACAGATTTCTGTCAGTCTCATCTCCATTGCTCTTGTTTATTGGCCCAAGCAAGTCTCTTCTTATTGGTGTCCTTTTAGTGGTTTCTTTGCAGCAATTCGACCATGAAGGCCTGCTTCACGTGGTCTCCTCTGAACAGTTGATGTTGAGATGTGTCTGTTACTTGAACTCTGAAGCATTTATTTGGGCTGGTAACTAATGAACTTATCCTCTGCAGCAGAGGTAACTCTTGGTCTTTCCTGTGGCGTTTCTCATGAGAGCCAGTTTCATCATAGAGCTTGATGGTTTTTGAGACTGCACTTAAAGAAACTTTAAAAGTTCTTGAAATTTTCCAGATTGACTGATCTTCATGTCTTAAAGTAATGGACTGTTTCTTTTTGCTTATTTGAGCTGTTCTTGCCATAATATGGACTTGGCCCTATTTGGTAAAATACCATCTTTATAACCCCCCTACCTTGTCACAACACAACTGATTGGCTCAAATGCATTAAGAAGGAAAGAAATTCCACAAATTAACTTTTAACAAGGCACACCTGTTAATTGAAATGCAGTCCAGGTGATTACCTCATGAAGCTGGTTGAGAGAATGCCAAAAGTGTGCAAAGCTGTCATCAAGGCAAAGGGTGGCTTCTTTGAAGAATCTCATATTCTGGTAGTGGTACTTCTAGTTCTGGAAGAATAATATCCTACCATGACATGACCAAACATTTTCCTCAGACTGCAAATAGACCAGACTTTGCTATAAATAGATGGTAGCATGAACCAGTAATGTGGTCTTGAGTCAGGTGCCTAATGACAACCAGGAGAGCCAAGGTTAGCATTGTAGAAGATTTGAGAATATTGCAGTGTTTTACGTTGATGTATCACCGTGTATTTATTGTCCAACAGGACCACGACCTCGCGGCCGTTACCCTCCTGACCACAAACACCCAGTGGCTTCTAGACCTGGTAGGGATTGTATTTTTTGTCAATGAGGGTTGATGTGGTATTATCCCTAATTGAGCCCTTATCCTAAATCTCTAATCATTCTGCCCTTTGTTCCTCCACAGACACCATGGCCCCACGTACATCCTCACCAAGTGATCTGGGCAGCTCGGTAAGTGTCTCAAATTGACTGAAAATGTCCACAGGTTATTTACTTCCTTATTACGTAACAATGTCAGGAGGGAAAAAGTGACATGGAACTAGAGAAGGAAAGTTTCAACGAAACACCGTGAGTCCTTACAGTCTTATGTGCATCTCTCCCCCCTGATCCTCCATCATGTGGGTGTGTTTGCACTAAACAGACCGCTCCACTAGAGTCACAAGCTGAGGCCCAGGCCTCCACAGAGAACCCAGAGGCAGTGAGTATTATGTTGGAGGTAGCAGTGGCAGGGATGTGGATGTGTGTGTGAGCATGCTTACCCCAGCCGTGGATCAGTGGCTGGAGTGGCTGGAGTGGCAGTCAGCTGGGTAGTGGCTTCACAGGGTTGTCAGACTTAACATTGCTGGCTGGATTCTGACATGCATGGTTGCTTGTTTTAAGGAGCTTACAGACGGGCTGCGGTGAACTGAACATTTCTGCCGACTGTGTATAGATGCCAGCGGTCTCGGTTGTTGTCAGCTCGACAGTTGTGATTTAAAACATTGGTTGGTTGGCGAGATGGACTCTGCTCAATGGTCAACCATGCATATTTTGAAGCCTTGAGTGTAGAGCCAACGCCCAACGCCGCTCACTGGAGTGAGTACCACGAACCGCGACAATTGCAAAACTGCTTGCCTTTTGCCGCCCTAGTCCCATTGAAGTCTGAAGACCTTTGCCGCTCCCCATGGCCCGTCTGTAAGCTCCTTTTTATTTTTTCCCTATATCACAACACCCACCCTCCCTCTGACCCCCACTGAATGAATTGGTGACACTGTTCTACAAAGCCATAACTTCAGCACAACAACAGTGCCTTGTGAAAGTATTCGGCCCCCTTGAACTTTGCGACCTTTTGCCACATTTCAGGCTTCAAACATAAAGATATAAAACTGTATTTTTTTGTGAAGAATCAACAACAAGTGGGACACAATCATGAGGTGGAACGACATTTATTGGATATTTCAAACTTTTTTAACAAATCAAAAACTGAAAAATTGGGCGTGCAAAATTATTCAGCCCCTTTACTTTCAGTGCAGCAAACTCTCTCCAGAAAGTTCAGTGAGGATCTCTGAATGATCCAATGTTGACCTAAATGACTAATGATGATAAATACAATCCACCTGTGTGTAATCAAGTCTCCGTATAAATGCACCTGCACTGTGATAGTCTCAGAGGTCCGTTAAAAGTGCAGAGAGCATCATGAAGAACAAGGAACACACCAGGCAGGTCCGAGATACTGTTGTGAAGAAGTTTAAAGCCGGATTTGGATACAAAAAGATTTCCCAAGCTTTAAACATCCCAAGGAGCACTGTGCAAGCGATAATATTGAAATGGAAGGAGTATCAGACCACTGCAAATCTACCAAGACCTGCCGTCCCTCTAAACTTTCAGCTCATACAAGGAGAAGACTGATCAGAGATGCAGCCAAGAGGCCCATGATCACTCTGGATGAACTGCAGAGATCTACAGCTGAGGTGGGAGACTGTCCATAGGACAACAATCAGTCGTATATTGCACAAATCTGGCCTTTATGGAAGAGTGGCAAGAAGAAAGCCATTTCTTAAAGATATCCATAAAAAGTGTTGTTTAAAGTTTGCCACAAGCCACCTGGGAGACACACCAAACATGTGGAAGAAGGTGCTCTGGTCAGATGAAACCAAAATTGAACTTTTTGGCAACAATGCAAAACGTTATGTTTGGCGTAAAAGCAACACAGCTCATCACCCTGACCACACCATCCCCACTGTCAAACATGGTGGTGGCAGCATCATGGTTTGGGCCTGCTTTTCTTCAGCAGGGACAGGGAAGATGGTTAAAATTGATGGGAAGATGGATGGAGCCAAATACAGGACCATTCTGGAAGAAAACCTGATGGTCTGCAAAAGACCTGAGACTGGGACGGAGATTTGCTTCCAACAAGACAATGAAAACATAAAGCAAAATCTACAATGGAATGGTTCAAAAATAAACATATCCAGGTGTTAGAATGGCCAAGTCAAAGTCCAGACCTGAATCCAATCGAGAATCTGTGGAAAGAACTGAAAACTGCTGTTCACAAATGCTCTCCATCCAACCTCACTGAGCTCGAGCTGTTTTGCAAGGAGGAATGGGAAAAATTTCAGTCTCTCGATGTGCAAAACTGATAGAGACATACCCCAAGTGACTTACAGCTGTAATCGCAGCAAAAGGTGGCGCTACAAAGTATTAACTTAAGGGGGCTGAATAATTTTGCACGCCCAATTTTTCAGTTTTTGATTTGTTAAAAAAGTTTGAAATATCCAATAAATGTTGTTCCACTTCATGATTGTTTCCCACTTGTTGTTGATTCTTCACAAAAAAATACAGTTTTATATCTTTATGTTTGAAGCCTGAAATGTGGCAAAAGGTCGCAAAGTTCAAGGGGGCCGAATACTTTCGCAAGGCACTGTACATGATGGATATCTCAAATGTGTTATCATTTAAAGCTGTGTGTGTTTTGAGGTTAATGCTTTGTGGAAACGGTCCTGATTCTGAATCGGTGTGTAGCACTTGGTTGTGTGATTCTTGTGGGACTGTGTAACTTGACTTATTATTGTGGGATATTGTTGTCTTTCTCACCAGTGCATAATTGTTTGTTTTGTTCTAACCTAACGAAACTGTTTGAATCAGATGAAAGTGACTCTCATTGTTGGTGCCAGCAGCAGGGCTACAAGCACAATGGACCTATTGCTATTCTTTGTTTTAATATTTTTTGTTGTTGTTCCTCCCAGAACACTCGACCTCAGGGTCCTGGCTCCCTGCTGGTCTCTCCCATCAGGTCCCCCCCCGACACAAGCCCCGTCCCCCTCAGACCAGTCATCAGCCATCCCTCCGGACTCTGCTACCGTCCCATTCCCGGACCCCACCACATCCCTCCTCCCCCACCCTTCATGCCTCCCGTGTACCGACCAGACAACGGACACTCAGGCATGATGCCTCCTGGACCCCCACCGCCTAACGGACACCCGCCTGGTCCCATGATACCACCCGGACATCAGCCTCCAACTCCTGGTGCTTACAGTCCCCCTTCCCCACACAACCGGTACCTTCCTCCACCTTCTCACTATGAACCGGTGCCTCCCCCATTCGGTAGGTGGTGAATTCTGGCCCCCAGCTTTTATCTCAAGTTGAGTCTTTGTTATTCGCATCGCTAACCACAACTGAAATACTGTTGTTATGTTGGTACTACAGTGTTATATTTAATTTGTATGTTCATTTTTCCTTCTACCTAGGTGTTTCCGGCAGCCCTCCTATGGCCCGACCCATGGGACCCCCACATACCTACGTGCACTATGGACCACTTGATCACTCCATCCTGCCCCCTGGGGTGGCCCCATACCCTCATGTCGGCCCCAGAGACTTCCCTGTGCAGCCACAGGTCCCACATGGCCATGACTCTTCAGTGGGCCCCCAGCCCGGCGCTGGCCCCCAGGGCCAGGGGCAAGACTATAGGTCCCAGCAGGCAACAGCTGCCCCCCAGGACTCAGACAGCTCTGCCATGGCAGAGCCTTAGACACCTACCAACCATTAACGACCCAGCTACATTTAGTCAACCACGATTCATCTCTTTATTTTTTCCTTTTTGTTTTTTAATTAGCTGAAAATAAATATATGATATACTTGCGAAAAACAGAAGTATCTAAAAAGTTAGTGTTCCTATTAAAGCATCAGAAAATCAATGTCTTGTGTTTCGTGTGTCTGAAATGTAATAGACTTGAAGAGGAGTAGTACTGAGGCTTGTTACTCTGCAAGAAGTCCTATTGTGCAATAACATTTCTATTGTGTGACTGAGCTTTTTAAAAGGTTATTATGTTGATTTTGTATTCATTTCACAATGTTATCATGGTTTCCTGTGGAAATGATTATTAAAAATAAATGGACCCCAAGCTTTTGGGTTGCTTGATGAATCATTTCAGAAGTACCATATTATCTGAGCTCTTCCCAAAACTCTCTTCCGAATGAACTGAAAGGGAAAGTTGTGTAAGTTGAAAGTCAGATGTAATTTACTGTTCTTAGGATATTTTATTAATAAAACTGGTAAAAGGTACTGCAGTTTGCTTTTGTTCATATGACAACTTTTGCAATCCATTTTAGTTTGAAAGGAAATGTCTGACAGTGCATTTTGTTTTGTATGGGTAGCTGTATTACATGTGAAAGGCCAGTAATCACCCACTAACTGAACACCTGCCATATTACATTTGTTTCACATTTGTTTCTTTTTGTCATGTTACATCAGGAATTCATCACATTTTTCTATTTATTATGAATAAAAAGAAAATAACCATATTTTTTTTGCACGTGACTAAAGACTATTTGCATTAAATGTATATCATTGCATGCTTTGGTTAGAAATGTTTTACTCTCTGTAGGTCCCAGAACTTTTCTTTGTGCCCACTGACTATTTACCGCTACCAAAACACTTGACTGATTATTGGCATATCTGGAATGTTATGATGTACACTTATCGAGGCTGTCAAATTATTGTGTAGCTGGGCTCTGCTCTGCCTGTCACCATACTGTACACTGAAAGTGGTTCTGAGTGAATGACACAGGGAAAAGTAAGGGCATACAAGGGTGAGTCTTATGCTTTAGTCCAGGGTTTCCAAAACTCAGTCCTTTTGCCCTAGCACTACACAGTTGATTCTATTAATCAACTCATCAAGCTTTGATTATTTGAATCACGACCGAGTTTGCAAAACCCTGCTCTAGTCTACAGAAACAGTTCAGGTAGAATGAACAGGGTTTGTATTGACATTGTACATTTCTACAGTATGTGACGCCATAAATGGAGTTACTGAAGGTTAATCATGATGACTAAGTGGATTGAATTTGCTGTCTTTGTATATGCTAACAACTGCTACAGTAATACCCATCTCTTTATTCCTGATTTAAGTGGATAATTCTGGTAATTACTATGGGCACTCCTGCAAAGCCTTCGCTAGTCTTACACGGCAGTGGCTATGTTCGTGAGAATCAAATATGTGATTCATTATGACTAACTGATCTACGAATAATGAGTCGTTTATTTTATGATGCGAGGTCATTTGTTTATCAGTCAGCGGTCACCTGCAATGTCAAACAAAATTTGACATGTTTGGTTTCGCTCCTTTAGTAAGTGTAAAGAAGGACCACTATTCAAACAGCATTTTGTTTATTAAAAATGAAAGTAGTGTAAATTGTCAGTCCAATGATAAATGTTCATTTTCTCACAACCTGTTACCAAAAGCACAACACTGTATTGACAATCGTCAACCCTGTCGGACAGCACACACAATAATATGCACTGATTAGTGTCTCTTAATGCCGTGTTCAAAACAACTGGGAACAGAAATCTCCTACTTCAGTGTGTTCAAGACAAACGGGAACTCTGAAAAAAACAAGCTCTGACTGGGAGAAATCTTTTAAGTCATCCAACTCGGACTTCCAAGTTGGGAACTCTGGCACCTTTCTAGAGCTCTGACTTTCTGACCCGAAGATCACTGACGTCATGATTTGACCAAATTTTTTCAGAGTTCCCAGATGTCTTGAAAGCACCATAAGTGTATTCAGTTAGTGCCATTACAACAAAAAAATATCAATTTTAATAAAATGGAGACAATGTTTAAATAGTGGTTAGCCATTGTGGCCTTGATGGGAACAGGATTCAAAACAATGGTAAAAGTCAACTTCAGTTACATGCAGCATCCTTTTCAACTCCCTTTATAACAGGATGACATAGCATCTCAGAATCCTTTTTGAAAGCTAAAAAAATGCATCCTTCCTCCCATCCTTGAAGTAATCACACATATAATGTGATAGGATAGATTAAAGCAAATATCCCAATATATTACTTTTACCTATTAAATAACGCTAGATCAGTAATAAGGATGTAAGTAAATGAACAGGGCAGTTATATATTTTCACTTTGGCAGTGTCAAATGGGCACAATGAGATATTTTGACATTTGCACCAGGATATGACATCATCAATACACCACTTGAGCACCAATGACCATGTTGATCCTCTTTCATCCCCAAAGGGAAAGGCAGAGGAAGACTAAAGACGAGGCTGGTTGTTTTTCTGCTGGTTGTTTGACATACAGTACCAATTGCTATCTCAACTCTTCTTTTCCATTGAGCGTCATGCAGAGAAGAGAGAAAAAAGTGATCGCTAATTGGCACCAGAGGGGTCAAATGCGTTTGTAACCAAGTGGGAATTTACCATATACAACTGGGAAAAATCTATTTGAAAGGCCCTCCAACTGGTAATTACTAGTGGGAAACTCATACATCATCCTGAGCTCCCACTTCTCCCACATGCTGACCTCTGTCGTCACCTACTTAGGAAATGACCTGGATAACAGCATTTTTCTGCAATTAAATGCAACAAATCATTATTTATGAAAAGCAATCTATTAATATGTTTTTTTAACACTCATTTGTTTACCAGCATGATAGCTTTTTAGTTTATGGTTTAGGTAGCTTGTTGGCCATTAGCCAAATGATCTTTATCAAAGCACGTGAAGGCATCCAACTGGTATTTACGACTTCACAACTGGTAAATTCCCACCTCCCACTTGGTTACAAAGCACCATTATACAGTAGTGTGTTGTCACCGCTGTAGTTAATATGTGTCATCCAGGGCCGTCCTATCACAGAGTTGAGGTTGTGGCATTTGGGCCAGCTGGGTTTAGTATTGCTGATGTGAGTGGAGGCGGATAGGGAGTCGGTACACCAAACTTTGCTGGATGTCTGATGACTACAGTGGAATTCTGTGGCGCTTCTGCATTCTTGATGTGCTCTACTCAGTTACCTTGGTTATTAATCTTTGTGCAACGTCTGGTGGAGGTGGAGATAGAGTGGCTTCTTGGTCAGGAGCTGGAGCTTCTTCCTCTTGAAGTCAGTAGGCTTCTTGTACCTGACATCCGATAGCATAATGAAGTGATTAATTCAAACGGTATATTCAAAGAGCAGACTGAACCCTATAACCCCCCCCTCCCAGAAAAATAGCTGAAATCTGAGATTCTCAACAGAAATAGTTATCAAATGTAATTTATTTTAATCTTAAAATAAAATAGTGAGTACATTTAAAGAAAGTTAATCTGGAAAACACAAAATGTGTCACTCACAACTCAATCACAATGGGACCAGGTTTGATCTCATCCATTTCCATGAAGGCAAAACATTTTGTGCTGGTAAACCCCTTCTTGGGTTTATAGTGCTTGAACTCAAAGAAAATAGCTGCCCCTGGAATGTGAACAAAATTCAGGATTAACAATTGTCTGCCCAACCCCTCTGCAAGGATTTGAACATAAAATGACACTGTATTAGCTTAATATTACATGATACTGGCTAAATAGAGGCCCCCACTACTAATTCAGTAGAAATAGAACGTTTGACTACCTTTTGGTAGTCTTTCGATATGTCTCTGGATCTCAATGTCTACGCTGAAGTGAACGTATGTGTCCTCCTTTCGGGTTGCCACAGGTGTGTCTTGCACTGGGTTCAAATCAATGCCACTCAAATCTGTTGGGAAACAAAATGTTCAGATTCACTTGGGCTGTTCTGCAGGAATAAATTATATATATTTTAAAAAATGTACTGTCAAGTGTCAACTCAACAGAGATAATTATTTTAACATTTTTCTAGATTATCACTGTTTCAGACCATACCATTTCAGATGTGAAGGTAAGCAACTCATCTCAGCAATGTAAACAATATAGCCTATATATAGTACCTTTCACACTAACTGTCATGTAGGGATCAATGCATTGCCCTGCATCTTTCAGCCCAATCTTGTCAATCTTTATTGTGAGCAGCGACATCCTGGGCTCTGAGGGTAACCGTGGCAACAATGTCCCTGTTGGAGACATGAAAGCTGTAACTTTCTAAGATACAATAATTGCAGAAAACATTCCCACGTTCCCAGAACTAATGCAGCTGAAATCAAGATAATGGTAATGTCCCAAATGGAACCCTACTCCCTATATTATTATTTTATTATACCTTTATTTCAACAAGGAACACAGACATAGACCAAGGTCTCTTTTACAGCTGGGCCCTGCGTATACATGTTTACACATACAGTTTGTGTACAATGATTAAGAAACTACACAAGACAAACAAAACGATCACAAATATCACAAAAACATACAGCAGCAGATTGTTACATTTACACATAGGTTATTCCCCTAACAGCACAAGAACTTACAAGGAATACAAAAATAAAAAGGGCAAGGGGGACAAGTGCACTACTATAGTGCACTACTTTTGACCAGGGCCCGTAATGCACTGCATAGGGAATAGGGTGTCATTTGGGACGTAACCAGTGTTTATACTTACAGATCCTTCTTCAAGTCATTACTGTCAGCAGTATTTTACTTATACAATAATAGGCAGCAGAAGAAGTTGTAGACTGACTAACAGATAAGGCTAAGATGACATACACGTTTTGGTGAATGCTTATAAAAAAAAAGACGTTGAAAAGTAGATTCAACAACTAAAGCTATCTAGTAGTAGTAGGATAGGGTTTTTGATAATAACAAACTGTCCATTAGTAGGCAATCATATTCATGCTACGACAAAACTATAAAAAGACAGACTCATTCAGACCCATGCCAGTCCCTTACTTCTCAACCAAACCATACCTTGCAAAACTGTGAATGGAGCAGGCAGTGAGGACAGAGCGATGAAGCCATGCAGAGAGACAGGGAACAGAGGAGACAGCAATCACAAAGGCACTCAAAACAGGGCCACAAAGCCAAAATAAATAACCATGGCAAAATTACACAGTCAACAGATTCAGAATAGTGACCAATGATTATGAATGCTCTATATACATCATAGATTACAAATAAAACACTGTATTTGTTGAGTACTTTGCAAGTACTTTGTGAGTACTTACCTGGTACTCTGTTGGGAAAGGACTCTGGGGAGCCTGCTCCTGTAGCAGCATCCTCCTCTTCTTCCACCTCCAAGTTCTCCTCCTCCCCCGGGGCCAGGATTCTCCTGAATGTAAGATTTCATTCATCAGATTACTTGTTTTGAATATATACAGACTCAGCACGTTGTTAGGAGATTAGATTAGGTCATTCAGGTGGGGAAGCCATTGTTGATTTTTTAGTAATACCGTTTGCTTTACTCCATAATTTGCTCTGATTTGTTCTGATTATTGTGTACTTAAACAAAAAAATGTCTGGGATTTCTCTGTATTTACATTGGGTACGACAATAAGTGGCCTGCATTGTGATGGTTCATCGATCTTCATTTACCTCAAGGGCACTGGCTGCACATCAAAAGGAAAATCTTTGTTATACGTCAAAATACTCTTGATAACTGTTGAGAGAAAAGCACAATTAACACATATCATTGCCAAAACATTCAACTTATGATGAATAAATCATTCAGATGTTGACGATATCAAATTCTTCCTAGTATACACACTAATTTCCAGTTTCTTCAGATCTTCCAACTTGAACTCCTCCTGAGATTGTGTGCACTAAAGGAGCAAAAGAAGATGGGAAATACTGAAATCAAGAATTCGCTGAAGACGTGAATACATTTTGGAGCCAATTGTCACAGCCTTGGAACATCTGACAATTCTGACAAAGTCTTCCTGTGATTCACTGACAAGGTTGTGTTACAGAGTTAAATGCATATCATGGAAGGTTAAGAATTAGAATTCATTAAAAAAAACAGAATGAGTGTAACATCATGTAATCAATCGTATGTTAGTCATAACACAGACACGGGATTTTCATCAATATGATAATTGGCCGGCGAGCCGGAACATGTCCACATACACACTTAATTAGATTAATAGTCAAGACAAAGGAGATGAATGTGGACTACAGGAAAAGGAGGACCGAACACACCCCCATTCTCATCGACAGGGCTGTAGTGGTGCAGGTTGAGAGCTTCAAGCTCCTTGGTGTCCACATCACCAACAAACTAACATGGTCCAAGCACACCAAGATAGTCGCGAAGAGGGCACGACAAAACTTATTCCCCCTCAGGAGACTGAAAAGATTTGGCATGGGTCCTCAGATCCTGAAAGGTTTTGACAGCTGCACCATCGAATGCATCCTGACTGGTTGCATCACTGCCTTATATGGCAACAGCTCAGCCTCCGACCGCAAGGCACTACAGAGGGTAGTGCGTAAGGCCAAGCTTCCTGCCACCCAGGACCTCTTATACCAGGTGGTGTCAGGAAAGTCCTAAAAATTGTCAAAGACTCCAGCCACCCTAGTCACAGACTGTTCTCTCTGCTACCACACGGCAAGCGGTACCGGAGCGCCAAGTCTAGGTCCAAGAGGCTTCTAAAAACAGCTTCTACCCCCAAGACATAAGACTCCTGAACATCTAATCAAATGGCTACCCAGACTATTTGCATTGCACCCACCCCTCTGTTACGCTGCTGCTACTCTCTGTTTATTATCTATGCATAGTCACTTTAATAACTCTACCTACATGGACATATTACCTCAATTACCTCGACTAACCGGTGCCCCCGCACATTGACTCTGTACCGGTAACCCCTGTATATAGCCTCGCTATTGTTATTTCACTGCTGCTCTTTAATTATTTGTTACTTTTATTTATTTATTTTTTGTTGTATTTTGTTCTTACTACTGCATTGTTGGTTAAGGGCTTGTAAGTAAGCATTTCACTGTAAGGTCTACCTATACCTGTTGTATTCGGGGCATGTGATAGATAAAATGTCATTTGATTTGCCATCACAGATTGGTATTGGATGTATTCATCACCTCGCCTATAGACAGTTCAACACTGATGAATAGGTAGAAAGAGAGCATTAATTTAGTGGTATTGGGTAATTAGAGGTACAAACCTGCAAGGCAGAGCTTCTCATCTCCAGGCATGTTGCAAACTTCCCTAATGTTTTCTAAAAATACAACAACAAACAAATCAGGTTTCACATCATTAGTGTTCTACTGAATGTCAAACCTTTTTCTGTTAATAAATATGTTGTGATGAAAAACTATCTTTCAGCTATAAAAAGAAGGCATATGAAAATCCACATAGGCTATATGATAATGAGATAGAGGAAAGTGAGGTTGAGGTAGCCTAAGCCTATAAGTAGTCATTAATTCACCCAGTGTTGAATATGAGAATTCATTAATTCACCTGGTGTTGAAATTAGTCTGAGAAAAGTATGTACCTTCTGGTCCTCTGTGAAGTCAGATGGGTTTGTTGACTGTACCTCTTTCTGCAGCTGCCTTGCGAGTCTATATACATATAAATAAATAGAAACATCAGTTAAATGCATATTCTTAATCAAGTTAAACTAATAGTTCCCAAAATATGGAAACAATATGTTAACAAATATGCTGAGTAAAAATTGTTGTAACCTACAGCACTAGTCATCGTTGAAGGCATCTAAGAATGGGTGTTGTGGCAATAAAATAATGAAATGCATTATTCTCATGCCCCCTCCTGGGCCAAGAGAAGAGGTACAGTAGCCTCAAAATTATCATGATTGTCATTCCTGTGTAATACAGTATACTATTTTAAGATAAACTTATTTAATAATGTCTTGAATATATCCTCATTTGTTTTTGTTCATCAGCAGCAGCTTATGACACATCCACAGATCAGAGCTCCACCCATTAGAATAGGAGGGTGTGGCAGATCATTTCCCTATGCCCATATGAGTGACTTGCTCTGTCATATAAATTGCATTTTCAGAATGCATTAACCCAAATTCTAATTGTGATTTATAAACTAATATGATAGCAACATTGTAACAGATGCAAATTGACTTCCCATCTTTGTGATAATGTAACGCACAGAGAAAATAGTTACAGTTACACCACATCAAAGATCATGCAATGGCTTTCTATTGCTGATGGTTTTTAGATTTGCTGGCTTTCCTGATACTTCATGAAAACAATAATGATATATTTTACTACATATTTCGAGATGAGCGGTGTAAACATTATCTTGAATAGATAGTAAGATGCAACCATCCTTTCGCATTCTTGTCATTCTTCTAAACACTGTGACAGATGATGCAACTTACATTTGGTACTCATCTATGGCCTCTACTAATTGTCCCCAAGAATCAAAGTCCGTGCCTTTTGTGAAACTCGCGTGCCATTTCTGGATAGTCTTGTTGACATCAGACATGTTCACAGGGTGGAGTTGCACAAGACGTTTCAGGTTAGCATCGCCGATATGGGCTACTATGTCCCTCGCCGGAACATTGTATCCTAGTAGTTGTGCTACTGTACTGAGGCTTTCACATAAACCTGTGATAGGCCTACCAATAGTTGATACAGTAACGATCCCTTCTATGTTCTCACCTAAACCTCTATCCGTAAACGAAGGGAAGTCCCGCCTCTCACAATATGCAGTAGAGTCACAGATAAACGTTTGAGACAGATATTTCACCGGATGTATGAATGTGAAGCTTCCGCTTGGCGTTTCCACTTTACTAATATGGTAGTGACTGGAAGCCCACTGGCCGGCAGTAGGAGAAGATGGAACGAGATGGATTTTGTCCGACATTATGCAAATTTCCTCATCGATTAAACATTTGATTTAAATACAGTTTTCTGTTCCCAAAACGAATATCTGTCATGAACAGAGTGGACCAAGTTTTGTAGACTGCACCCTTTGCAAAAGTTTTTAAAAATCGCGTTGTTTGAAATGAGTGCAAAGACGAATTGAGTTATTGCATAGGCGCACATCACAGAGTAGGCGTTCCCTAACTAAAATATGCAGATAAATGCCAGCTCGTGCTTGGGTTCTACCCACCTCCTTGCTTGTTCTGCCAACTGTGACTAATTTGTTCCCATTGTAAACGACATGCTGTTGTCTATCTTGGTTTATTTATAAAACACATTTGGTATATTCAGCAAGTGTAGTAGGTAGCTGCATCGCCAGAGTGACCCTTTCAATGAGCGTGTCGAGAGAAGTGAGAGGATAGGGAGCACTGTTGGGAGGATCTGGCGTTGGACGGTTTCTCTGTGATTGGTTACGGTTTTGTATGAGCTGTGTTCCTGAATGAGCTGTGTTCCTGACCGTGTGTCACTTCCGGCCAGCCTGGGAGGACATTATCACAGATAGAACAATGAGACAGATATTTCACAAATGTATAAATGCGAAGCATCTGCTTTGGCGTTTCTACCCACGACCAAATATAGTAGTGAGAGGAAGCCAAGTGTATTTGGCCCGATATTCTGCAAATGTTTAAATCGATGAAACATTTCATCTCAATACAGTAGTCTGTTCCCTAAACTAGAATCTGTTACAAACAGAGTGGACAAATTTTTGTAGACTTTTCCCTTTACTAAAGGTTTTTAAAAAGTGGATTGTTTCAAAGGAGTACAAATGTGAATTGAGTTATTGCACACTCGCACATCACAGAGTAGGCATTCCATAATGGAATATGCAAATATATGCTACAACGCACAAATAGGATCTCAAATAAAATTATATTGGTCACATACACATGGTTAGCATATGTTATTGTGAGTGTAGCAAAATGCTTGTGCTTCTAGTTCTGAAAGTGCTGCAATATCTAACATACAGTTGAAGTTGGAAGTTTACATACACCTTAGCCAAATACAGTTCAACTTAATTTTTCACAATTCCTGACATTTAAACATACCCTGTCTTAGGTAAGTTAGGATCACCACTTTATTATAAGAATGTGAAATGTCTGATTAATAGTAGAGAGAATTATTTATTTCAGCTTTTATTTCTTTCATCACATTCCCAGTGGGTCAGAAGTTTACATACACTCAATTAGTATTTGGTAGCATTGCCTTTAAATTGTTGAACTAGGTCAAACATTTCGGATAGCCTTCCACAAGCTTCCCACAATAAGTTGGGTGAATTTTGTCCCATTCCTCCTGACAGAGCTGGTGTAATTGAGTCAGGTTTGTTGGCCTCCTTGCTCGCACACGCTTTTTCAGTTCTGCCTACAAATTTTCTATAGGATTGGCTTCGGTCATGGCTTTGTGATGGCCACTCCAATACCTTGGCTTTGTTGTCCTTAAACCATTTTGCCACAACTTTGGAAGTATGCATGGGGTCATTGTCCATTTGGAAGACCCATTTGTGACCAAGCTTTAACTTCCTGAGTGATGTCTTGAGATGTTGCTTCAATATATCCACATAATTTCCCTACCTCATGATGAAGTTTTGTGAAGTTGTGAAGTGCACCAGTCTCACCTGCAGGAAAGCACCTCCACCACATGATGCTGCCACCCCCGTGCTTCATGGTTGGGATGGTGTTCTTTGACTTGCAAGCCTTCCCCATTTTCCTCCAAACATAACAATGGTCATTATGGCCAAACAGTTCTATTTTTGTTTCATCACACCAGAGGAAAGTCTACAAAAAGTACGATCTTTGTCCTCACGTGCAGTTGCAAACCGTAGTCTGGCTTTTTTATGGTGGTTTTGGAGCAGTGGCTTCTTCCTTGCTGTGAGGCCTTTCAGGTTATGTTGATATAGGACTCGTTTTACTGTGGATATGGATACTTTTGTACATGTTTCCTCCAGCATCTTCACAAGGTCGTTTGCCATTGTTCAGGGATTGATTTGCGCTTTTCGCACCAAAGTACGTTCATCTCTAGGACACAGAACATGTCTCCTTCCTGAGCGGTATGACGGCTGGTTTGTCCCATGGTGTTTATACTTGCGTACTATGTTTGTACAGATGAACGTGATACCTTCAGGCATTTGGAAATTGCTCCCAAGGATGAACCAGACTTCTGGAGGTCATAAGTTTTTTTCTGAGGTCTTGGTTGATTTCTTTTGATTTTCCCATGATGTCAAGCAAAGAGGCATTGAGTTTGAAGGTAGGCCTTTTAGCTCAATACTCTATTCTTGTAGAATCTGGCAGCAAACCATTTTAGAATGGGAACTGCTGGACTCTGAATTGTATTGTCATTCAATTCAATGACAAGCTCAACAATAAAATCCATCAATATGACTCCTACCAGAAATCCATTGTAAATCCACTGTGGGCAACATAACATATTATGAAAAGACTGTCAAATTAACCTAATGACTTTTACTTAGTTTGACCGAAACTGTAAAGTGTGTTAACATGCTCAAACATCTTGAAGAAAAATGTGGCCTTAATTGGCCACGTGTACTCTTAAATCCTGGCCTAAACCCCCCAAGAGCAAGCAAAACATACTGTAGTGGCTAGGAAAAACTGCCCAGAAAGGCAGGAGCCGAGGGGAAAACCTAGAGAGGAGTGACCATTCCTCTTTTGGCTGTGCCTGGTTGCTGTATAAGCACTTAATGATAACTCCTGATATAAAACAGGCTTTAAAAAGAACATATGTTTGATTGGGAGGTTTGTGCAGTGGTGTGATTACCACCACTTCATACATGAAGAATTTTTTTTGTTTGTTTGGTGACTACTCACCGGTGGTGTGATGCAGGGTTTTTGGAGTTAAACCCAAGGTCATGCTCTTTTTCTACCAGACTGTTATAGAGAGCTTTCTATTATATGTCATTTTTGCCTGGTTTGTGAAATTTTCAGTTACTTTAAAATTACTATCCAGACATCAATTAATATGATGGGTGTGAACACACAATCATGGGACAGCCAAATACAATTGTCTCAAACCCTTCCTATGTACTCCACCCAAAGTTAAAACTTCTCTCCTCAGGCAGACGCAGGTTTGTCATTGTAAACTGAAGATAGAAGAGCACTCCTTCATCTTGTTAGTAATACTCATAAACAGCAGTATGTAGGAGACCATGTGCAATGTGATAAGATCATGTGCGGTATATACATACTGTACATTCAAGTTCATGCAGTTGTGTGAGGATGATGGTTCTGCTCAGTAGTGCTGTGTATTTGCACTCTGATCATTCATTAGTGAAATCACAGCCATGGTGTTAGGTGGTATTGCCCTGTGCAGCAGAACCTATTGTAGCCATATTATTTATAGCTTATGTAATGGGTGGTTGTACTAAGCCTATACCTGCCATTTACTATTGTATTTCATTTCCCCCTTTTCAGAACCATACACACTCTTGGTTAACACAATTGTCAAGCCATACTGCCATGCCGTTAATGCTCTATGTGAATCTGCGTCATTAAACAACCTCAACTGGAATCCTACCGGTCTGTCATCTGTGCCCTTATAAGCACTTGGTAGGGAACACATAATGCTAAGTAAAACCTAACCCTGAAGAATATTTTTGCCGGAAGAGATCTTAGTCGTGCAATTTTGCATATGAGTAGGATGTTTGGTGCAGTATTTTTCAAGTGGATAAATGTGCATGAGGACGAGTCGTCTCTCATTGAATGACAACAACATGCGCTTAATTGAAAATCCCTGTTGACCAATCGCCGAAGAGGGGGAGAGGGGGCGAGATTTCCCGTGCCCGTGTAACAGTATAGCTTCCGCCCCTCTCCTCGCCCCCACTTGGGCTCGAACCAGGGACACTCTACACACATCGACAACAGCCACCCTTGAATCATCGTTACCCATAGCTCCAAAGAGATGGGTCAACAGCATCAATGTAACTGTTTAGCTTCCGTCCCTCTCGTCGCCCCTACCTGGGCCCGAACCAGGGACCCTCTGCACACAGACAACAGTCACCCTCGCTCCACAAAAGCCGCGGCCCTTGCAGAGCAAGGGGAACATCTATTTCAAAGTCTCAGAGAGAGTGAGGTCACCGATTGAAACGCTATTAGCGCACACCACAGCTAACTAGCTAGCCATTTCACATCGGTTACACCCGATCTGTCTAAAGTCCAAAATGAACAAAAACGTCACAAAATGTCATCATAATAAATGCTTGAACGGTTCCATACGGAACTGTTTAGGCTGGGATGCATTGGGACTCATTAACGATCAGTTAGTGTGAGGTCTGACACCGAACCCCAGGCCCAGTTTGAATTTTTGGGAAACACATTCTTTAATCCTATCTATTTTCCGTGAAATAATCACTGATCTGCCGAGGTTTGATGGGAATAAGCAATGAGATAGAAACAATGCTCTGACATAAAAATTAAATACTATTTTTATTGGTACTTCTCTTTTCCCACTAGCACGGACTTTGCTGATGAATACTTTGTTGAGGAAAAATGTACATGATACTATTAACGTGTTGTCTCATCTAGCTATTTTAAGATGAATGCACTAATTGTATGTCGCTATGGATAAGAGCGTCTGCTCAATTACTTAAATGTAAAATTTAAACATACCCAGTTCACAGATCAGTGATAACCTCAAGAAAGAAGAAAAGCAATTATGCATTTCAAAAATATTTCTCATGAGGGCCAATAAAAAGAATGCAGGCATTGTACTGTACACTCAAATACCAGGAATTATGGTAATCTTGGTAAAGACAGCAATATAATCAAGATTTTTATTTTTTTATTTCAGACATTCTATGTAAATGTCTGTTCAGACCTTTTTTATTATATCTCAGTGGTTCAGACATGAACAAGAAATATGGACATAAAGAAAAAGTTTAAGAGTTGGGCATTGTGGGAAATTGAGTCCCTAGAGAAAGCAAGAACAAGATGGGTGTCAGGAGTGGGGCAGCAGTATTATCATAAGGAGACGTATACTTGGAAAACGGAGGAGGAATGGAGGGAAAAAGAGAGGGAGAGGAGGTTTAAGAGAGAGAGGGAAGAAGAGGGTGAGCTTGAGTCGGATAAAAATGGTGGCAAAAAGGGAGATGGTTTGTTAAAGAAGAATGGTAGAAAGTGTAAGCAGAGGGTGTTGAAGACAGGAGGACAAATGGAAGTGAATGAGGGTGAAGTATCAGAGGTGGTAGATGCAGTGAAGTTATCAGAGACCGAGGTATGCACTGACGATCAGGAAAAAGAAGAGTCTGTAACAGTAGGAGTGAAGTTTATGGAAAAAGTGGACTCTTGCCTTTTGGCTGATCCATTTGTGGTTTCACAGTGGATGAAAAAAGAGTTGGGTCATGTGAAATCGGTGAGGGTTATCAGAAGTGGTCTAGTTATAATTATTTGTGTTTCTGTTGGGTAGAGTGAGAATGCGCTCGGAGTTAAACGAATGGGGGCAAGAAAAGTGAATTGTTTCTTTCTCAAGAAAAGGGCACAAATGAAAGGAGTGATAACTGGGGTTGCAGTAAATATAAAAGTTTACCATCTGAGGGGAAAGATTCCCGGTGTATGTGATGCTCGTCATTTGATGCGACGCAGACAGGGTGGCGAGAGTGGGGAAACGGAAGAGTCATTGTTTGTTCTTTTGACTTTTGAAGTTGAGTTGAGTTGTCCGACAAAGTGAAGTTAGAATATATCAGTTATCCTGTACGAGCGAATGTGCCGAATACATTATGTTGTTACACGTGTCAAGCTTCTGGGCATGTGGCAGCAGTGTGTAGGAGGGAGGGTCCAAGGTGTGAGAAATGTGCAGAAGGGCATGAGACGAAAGAATGTGGAGTATTGGGAAAGTAGTGGAATGTGTTAATTGTACGGGTGACCATGGAGCTGGGGATCAGAAATATCCCATGCAGGAGAGGTAGGTTGAGGTTTCCACGGTTAGAGTAGTGCAGAAGTTGTCATATGCTGAGGTAGTGAAGAAAGTAGAGGAATATGGGTAAGGGGAGGAGTGGTGAAAGTAGTAGAAACATACCAGTACAGAGGGATAGGCCAAGTGATATAAGTTTCAGTATAGCAATGGTTATCAATTGTGCTACAGGGATGGATCGGAAGTCTCTGCCACCATAATTAAAGTTGTGGTGGCAGCTGCAGAGAGGTATTTGGGTGTGCGAGACTTGACAACAGAAGAGTTACAGGCTGTGTTAAGTGGGGATGTCCCATCCTTTCGGGATGATGGCATGAGGTAGGAATTAATACATTTAATTAGTGGAGTAGGGTGGTGTTAACTTTATTTTATAATATTTTGAAATTAGTAAGTGTAGTGTTAGATGGTAGGGCATTTATTTAGTACATTTTTATTTTTCAAGCGAAGTATAAGAGAGTTGTACTCCAGTCTAGTAGGTGGCGGTAATGCAACATGCCAACTGTCGTTAAACCTCATAGAAGAAGAAGAAGAGAGGCATTGTGGGACTTTTTTAACGCGGTCATTTCCGCTGGCTATAGAAGGCATTCTCTGTCAACCCAAAGGGAAAACAAAACATATTTTGCTCAGCTAGCTGTAATATGTTGAAAAATGGACCAAATAGAAAGCTCAACTTCATCTACATCTACGTCCGTCTGAATGTCCGAATGTGTGAATATAAAACAACTTTACCTCTAATTCAGATTACATCTCAGTTTCGGTTATCTGAAAATGAAATCATATCCAACCTATCACTATTTTTAATACAAGAAATATATAGATATATAGAAGTCTTTTTGCAATTTCAGTTTAATCCACCAGAAAATACTAATATTAATGGTATAATCTTTGTAAATGATATGAATAGGACTGGTGGAGTTATCACACACTTAACAAAAAATACAATACATGACCAAAAGTATGGACACCTGCTCGTCAAACATCTCTTTCCTGTATCATGGACATTAATATGGAGTTGGTCCCCACTTTGCTGCTATAATAGCCTCTGGGAGACGGGGATGATGGAGTAGGCAGTCCTTGTAAATACGAATTTGTTCTTAACTGACATGCCTAGTTAAATAAAGGTTACACTAAGCGCATAACATTTCTGCACCCTAATTTTTCTAATTCTAGTCTCACCATGTCACGCCCTTAGTATTCTGTGTTTTCTGTATTATTTTGGTTAGGCCAGGGTGTGACATGGGGATTTATGTGGATTGTTTTGTCTGGGGTTGTTTGTAGGAATGGGATTGTGGTTAGAGTAGTACTCTAGGTAAGTCTATGTTTGCCTAGAGTGGTTCTCAATCAGAGGCAGGTGTTTATCGTTGTCTCTGATTGGGAACCATATTTAGGCAGCCATATTCTTTAGGTCTCTTCTGGGTGATTGTTCCTGTCTTTGTGTTTGTGACACAAAATAGGACTGTTTCGTTTTTTTCACGGTTCTTGTTTTGTAGATTGTTGTATTTTCATCTTTATTAAAGATGTACAAAACTAACCACTCTGCATTTTGGTCTGCCTCTCTTTCACCAGAAGAAAACCGTTACAGAATCACCCACCAACCAAGGACCAAGCGGCGTGGTAAAGAGGCAGCAGCAAGAGCAGCAGCAGGAGAAGCGACAGGTGCAGCAGCAGCAAAAGCAGCAGCAGGAGAAGCAACAGAGGCAGCAGCAGTGGGAGAGGCTGCACTCTTTGGAGAAATGGACTTGGGAGGAGACACTTGACGGGAAAGGACCCTGGGCAGAGCCAGGGGAATATTGCCGCCCCAAAGCCGAGCTGGAGGCAGCGAAAGCAGAGAGGCGTCATTATGAGGAGCTAGCACGGCAGAGCGGCTGGAAGCCCGAGAGGCAGCCCCAAAGATTTATTGGGGGGGCACAGGGAGCGTGTGGCAGAGTCAGGAGCCAGACCTGAGCCAACTCCCCCTGTTTACTGTAAGGAGCCAAGGATGTTATCGGAGCTATCGGCGAAGCTGAGTCTGAGAGGGTCGAGGAGTTATTGGACAGAATGGAGGAGAGTGAATGGATGGGAAATGAGGAGACACTCGAGGAGGTGTTAATAGAATTGGGGGAGTGTGAAGAAAGAGCAGTTGATTTGGCGTAGTATGCAAGGCATTCGCCCTGAGGTGCGTGTCCCCAGCCTGGTACCACCAGTGCCGGCACCCCGCACCAGGCTGTCTCTCCGGCCCATCAACACAGGTGCCCCGCCTGTCCGGCGCTACCAGAGTTTCCGCCCCTCAGTCCAGAGGCGCCAGAGCCCCTCAGTCAGCGCTGCCGGAGCTTCCCGTCTGCCCAGTGCCGCCCGTCTGCCCAGTGCCGCCCGTCTGCAAGGATCTGCCAGGCACTAAGGCACTTCTGTTAGGATCTGTGAGAATATCTAAGGGGCTTTTTTAAAATGTATTTAATAAAATAAAAAAAATGAAGCAATGATATTTTAGAGGTTTCGTTTTCATTTAACCTAGTGTGAAGAAATAGGCAATTGTTGAACATGGGGTGAGACATTCTCACTAATTTGTAAATAAAGGCAGTTTGTTATTTAGAAAGGTTTCCCCAGAAAAAAAATCAAACTTCATTATTTAGCATACATTACTTGCCTATATTCAATCGACACATCTTAAACATATCATGGAATATAAATGGAACATTTTAATTTCTCCATGCTTGTCTCAGAGCAGCGCGAAACAGTGCTGAAATAGACGTCCACAGCGGGAAGGCTATAAATTTTGTTTTCAAAAAACGACAGATCAATTTAATCTGATTAACCTTTCTGGCGCAGGCATTCCGCTAGCGACTCACCTCGGCAACATCCACTGAAATTGCAGAGCGAAAAATTCAAATGACAAAAATAGTAATATTTAACATCCATGAAAATACAAGTGTCAAAAAAAAGCTTAACTTGTTAACCCAGCCGCTGTGTCAGATTTCAAAAAGGCTTTACGCTATGCGTTTTTCAACCGGGCAGGTGCGCCACAAGTCAGAACTAGCAATAAAATAAATGACTTACCTTTTGAAGATCTTCTTCTGTTGGCACTCAAAGGTCCCAGCTACATCACAATGGTCCTTTTATTCGATAAAGTCCATCTTTATATCCCCAAAAACTCAGTTTAGCTGGCTCGCTTCATTCAATAATCCACGGGTTTCCCTCAATGCATACCAAATGAATCCCAAACTTTGCCAATAAACTTCTCCAAACAAGTCAAACAACGTTTATAATCAAATCTCAGGTACCCTAATACGTAAATAAACAAAATTTAAGACTGAGAATCGCTATTGTCTTTACCGGAGATAAACAACAAAGAATGCGATCTCATCCATGCGCATGAAAACACTACAGTCAAAATGGGAGCCACTTAGAAAAACTACAAATTCGAGCAAATTTTTCTAAAGACTGTTGATATATAGTGGAAGCCCTAGGAACTGCAATCTGGGAGGTTTTCCCTTCATTATAAATATGACAGCCATTGGAAACAGTGGTAGGCTGAACATTTTTTTCTTCTGGATTGTTTGTCCTTGGGTTTTCGCCTGCCATATCAGTTCTGTTATACTCACAGACATTATTTTGACAGTTTTTGAAACTTTAGAGTATTTTCTATCCAAATCCATCAATTGTATGCATATCCTTGCTTCTGGGCCTGAGTAACAGGCAGTTTACTTTGGGAACGCTTTTCATCCAGATGTCAAAATACTGCCCCCTAGCCCAAAGAGGTTATTAAGGGACAAAAAAATATTTATTAAGGCCAAAATATAGCCCTGCTAATAGCCATAATGGCGCTGTACAACGTGACTGTGTTTGAAAGAGTATTTTCCAGTAAGCAACCATTTGTTTACCTTCATTATACAATTTTATTCCAATATTTCTTTAATTCAGTGACATTTATTCCCATAGTAATTCGTTATGATCCATAGCTAAATAAACATCGGCATTTTAAAGTAGTATTTTATTAACGAAAGCGTAGATGCTGATGAAGAAATACAGTGCTGTACAGTATATGCTTTTACATTTGGAAAATAAAGCATTATTTACATTGACTGGCCTACCCCGGCCAAACCCAGGTGACGCTGGGCCAATTGTGCATCGCTCTATGGCACTCCCAATCACGGTCAGATGTGATACAGCCTGTATTCGAACCAGGAACTGTAGTAATACCTCTTGCACTGAGATGCAGTGCCTTAGACCACTGCGCCACTCGGGTGACATGACATACACATATATGTATGTATGTGTCATGAAAATTAACCGTGTGTAGGTAGATGTGGAAAGGTAGATACAAATTATTTATTTGGGGGGTTCACAACTAGCTCGACTATTAGAAAATTATTTAGTAAAGTTGAATAGTCTATTGTTCAGCTAATAGCCCATCCTAGAAACGTTGTCAGCAGAATTCACAGCCTGCTATGCTTGTGAAAAAGGATACTTTTTCCCCTTTCCACTTTTTAAAGATTCCAATTGATGGTGTTTTTAGCCACAATTGGCCCCAACCCCAATTAATACATTTAGGCACAGTCGATAGCATGCTGGACTTCGGGCTAGAATGTTGAGGGTTCGAAACCTGCTCCCTGCTTGTTTCATTGCTCTGAGACCGACATTACATGCCGGTCTCAGAGCAAATAGCCTGGATTGTTACTCCCATCTCGTTCCTCACCCTCCTCCATGCATCATTCTCCGTCTGAGTGGCTCGCTTGTGGGCCTGCTGGCAGGATATGGCAGCACCTTCGGTTGTGCGTCAAGAATTCAGCATAGCAAGTTTGTATGAAGGTCTGGTTATTCACATGCAAATAGTAATATGCTCTAAACTGCTCTGGTGACAAACTTTGCTGCCCTGTTTTCAATCGTCTACATGGCTGGGAGAACGTCCTCAGATTAATGCAGATGAAGGGAGATAGATATGCATAGGAAGTGTAGTGTACTGTTTTCTTTCTGTATATATGAATTACAAATCAGCCTTTACTTAAATCATGTTTCTTTTACTTAAATCATGTTTCTAGTCTATTGTATAGTTACAATGTATAGTCATTGATGTCCCAGGAGCAGGAGTGGTAAACACTGTTGAAGTGTATAATTGTAATACATACATGCAGACACAGCATCATTCAAAGAATGCAGTTGGATACACCTGGTGTTGGATATGACTGGGGAAAAAATAGCTAAAAATGCGAGTTTCGTAAATGAACTTTTTTCATCATTTCTCCACATTAACTAACACATTCCTCTCAATTGTATATATTTTTTTGCTTGACTCGTTATGATGTTATAATTACTTACATTTGCTTCCACCATAATGTTTTTGTCAGACATCTTTGCTGAAGAAAGTCACCAGCGACGGGTGGCATAAAGTCAAATTCATCATTGGAATCACTCGATATGATTGGTCATATAAAAACTTTGGGACCCAAATGCATAATGAGTGCTCTAACTCCCCTGTGGTGGTCTGAAGCAATGAAGCCGTGACGCTGGGTACCTCTAAGTCTCACGGCGTAAGCTCGCAACTTTTAAAGGAGGAACCACTGTAGGCTGGTTGTCTTTTTCTGAAATAATTATTTTCACTTGCCCACAACTTCCATAAGCTTGCTAAGGTTAGCATGCTAGCTAATTACACTGACAGCTGTCAATCAATGCCTTATTTGTTGAAATCACCACAACGTTCCCACCCCCAATTCCTTATGTATTAGCAACCTGTGTCAGTCTTCGAGGTGGAACATAAAGAGCATTTCCACTCTAGGACAGGAATTACACAAAATAGGTGAGGTAACTTCTTCTGAGGTGGAACTTTAATGTTTAGAGCAAGCGTTGGGGCACTTAACAAATCTCCCCCGGTCAGAAGATGCTATCGTGAATAGGAGCTTAAGCAGTTAGCGTCTATGAATGGGGTAGCCTAGTCCATGGCTAACGGAGTAGCCTCCTATGTACAAATGACTAACACTAGTCGCAGTTCTCACAAACCGAATGTTGGCTAGCTAACTTTAGTGGTACATAAACCACCTTGTTTAACTAGCTAACATCACAATAAAATCACCTCTTTATGATAGAAACATCTATGGAATCTTACTCTGCTGTCTGCATATGTTTCTTGTTAACACTTTTTCTTGGCAAAGCTAATATAACAGGAGCTACTATAAATCAAATTCTCTGGCCTAAGCTCCACTCTTGTCTCAGGTTACAATTGGACATGGCTTGAATGTCACTCACCAGCTCGTGTCCCCAAGCTGCCTCCTAATGAAATCCAGACTGCACTGTATGTTAAAGCAATGAGATGACGGCCGATGGACAGTGACCGACAAGAAGGTACAGCTTCTCTATTTTAAAATGAAACCGCTTTTTTTTATGTGACGCTGGTAATAAGCTGTCAGCATTGTACATTCATTTTTTTTCTATAGCCTTAATGGTGTGTGGGTGAACGGAGAACGAATTCCTGTGGATAAAGCTCTATTGCTTAGGCTTGGGGACTCTATAAAGCTGAAAGTGACCCTTGTTGGCACCGAAGTGGAGCATGAGTACATACTGATTCGGCAGCGCCTCGAAGACATCATACCCTACCTAGCGAAGGGACCTAGTGAAGTGGCCTGCACCGCCTCCAGAACCAAGAAGAGTAAGAGGAAATTGAATTCTGATGAAATGGAGCCTTCGACCTCATTTAAATCAAAGCCCTACGCTCTGCCACAGACAAGTCACAGGGCCAGCCCTGTCCTACAGACAAGCCCCGGGAGCCCAGCATTCCTATCAGGAATCTGTCCAACTTGCAAACATACAGTGCCTTGCGAAAGTATTCGGCCCCCTTGAACTTTGCGACCTTTTGCCACATTTCAGGCTTCAAACATAAAGATATAAAACTGTATTTTTTTTGTGAAGAATCAACAACAAGTGGGACACAATCATGAAGTGGAACGACGTTTATTGGATATTTCAAACTTTTTTAACAAATCAAAAACTGAAAAATTGGGTGTGCAAAATTATTCAGACCCCTTAAGTTAATACTTTGTAGCACCACCTTTTGCTGCGATTACAGCTGTAAGTCGCTTGGGGTATGTCTCTATCAGTTTTGCACATCGAGAGACTGACATTTTTTCCCATTCCTCCTTGCAAAACAGCTCGAGCTCGGTGAGGTTGGATGGAGAGCATTTGTGAACAGCAGTTTTCAGTTCTTATAAATAAATATTTAAGACCAACTTATTCCTTGCCACTCGTTCTGAAACTAACTGCAGCTCTTTTAAGTGTTGCAGTAATTTCACTTGCTGTAATGGTGGACATGTAAAGTGTTAAGTCATCCACATACATACAGTAGACACACTGGCTTTACTCAAAGCCAATGGCATGTCATTAGTAAAGATTTTTTAAAGTAAGGAGCTAAACAGCTGCCCTGGGGAATTCCTCATTCTACCTGGATTATGTTGGAGAGGCATCCATTAAAGTGTGTTCTGTTAGACAGGTAACCCTTTATCCACAATATAGCAAGGGGTGTAAAGCCACAATACACGTTTTTCCAGCAGCAGACTATGATCGATAATGTCAAAAGCCACACTGAAGTCTAGCAAAATAGCTCCCACAATATTTTTCTTCAACTTCTCTCAGCCAATCATCAGTCATTTGTGTAAGTGCTGTGCTTGTTGAATGTCAATTTGTTTACTGTAAAATAGCATTGTATCTGGTCAAGCACAATTTTTATCCAAAAGTTTACTAAGGGGTTGGTAACAGGCTGATTTTGTAAAGGGGGCTTTAATGTTCTTGGGTAGCTGAATGTCCTCTGCTTCCCCACAGTCCTGAGTGCACACACTTTCCAGTAGGATTAGATTTAAGATGTGGCAAATAGGAGTGGCAATATCGCCCGCCATTATCCTCAGTAATTTCCCATCTGAGTTGTCAGACCCCGGTGGCTTGTCATTGTTGATAGAAAACATTTTCACCTCTTCCACACTTACTTTACGGAATTCAAAATTACAGTGCTTGTTTTTTGATAATTTGATCGGTTATACTTGGATGTGTAGTGTCAACATTTGTTGCTGGCATGTCATGCCTAAGTTTACAAATCTTGCCTATTAAAAAATTAATTAATTGGCATTATCATTGGGTTTTGTAATGAATGAGCCATCTGATTCAATGAATGGTGGAGCTGAGTGCCTTTTTGCCCAAAATTTGGTTTGGCATCCAAAGCTTTTTACTATCATTCTTTTATATAATTTATCTTTGTTTCATAGTATAATCTATTTTAATTTTTTTCAGTTTAGTCATAAGATTTCTCAATTTTCAGTATGTTTGCCAATCGGTTGTGCAGCCAGACTTATTTGCCATTCCTTTTGCTTCATCACTCTCAACCATACATTTTTTTAAATTCCTCATCAATCCACAGGGATTTAACACTTTTTTAGTACTTTTCTTAATGGGTGCATTCTTATTAGTAACTGGAATAAGCAATTTCATATGTGTCAAATTTAAGTTTAAAAAAAGTTTTAAAAAAAATCTAACCTGTTTTTGCTTTGTCATTGTGGGGTTTTGTGTGTAGGTTGATAAAAAAATATTTAATCAATTTTAGAATAAAGCTGTAATATAACAAAATGTGGAAAAAGTCAACGGGTTTGAATACTTTACGAATGCACAGTATGTTAACGTGGGCTATTGTTAGCACTTTTCTGTGATGCTTGATTATTTAAATGTCTTTACTGGGAAGCTTAGTAGAGGTAGACATGCTCAAGTTATTGATGTTAGTGCATTGTGTGAGCTGCATACAGTGGACTTCCTGCTAGGGCACATTGCCTGTGGTTCATAGGCACATGGTTAGTGCATACAATAGCTGTAGGGTAGGGATTAACTGAACTGAGCTGGGATTGGGTCATTGATAAGTCATTGTCTCAACGCAGCCAAAAGTTAGTAAAAGGATGATCCCATCACTATGCAGTAAAATGGTTAATAGACCTATAACAAAGAGTTCCATGTTACCCAGAAATTATTTGATTTTGAGATTACAGCCACGTTAGGTCTTTAATACTTGTGTATGTTTGGCAAGAATTTTTCCTAATTTTAAAGATTGAAAATGGTTAGAAATGCCTAAAGTTGACTGACTGACTTACATACCGGCAGAAAATGCTGGTGCTGCGGGAGCGGATGAATGACACCCAGCAGTGGGTGGAGGCCCTGGAGGGGGAGTGGCAGCAGGGCGACCCTCACCAGGAGGAGCAGGTGAGGGACCTGCAGAGCCAGCTGGAGCTGCTCTGGGGCCAGCTTCACAGGATGGAGTTGCTGGAAAGGTCCATCAGCGAGATGGAGAAGCTCCTCTGGGTGAGACTCACTGGGATATATCGGGATCTGACACATCACAATTCCTGCTTTTTCACTTTAATAATGTTTACATATATTGCATTACTCGTCTCATATGTACTGTATATACCATATTCTATTCTACTTTATCTTAGTCTATGTTGCTTTGACATTGCTTGTCCATATATTTATATATTCCTAATTCCTTTACTTAGATTTGTGTAGGTATATGTTGTGAAATTGTTAGATATTACTTGTCATATATTACTACACTGTCGGAGCTAGAAACGCAAGCACAACCGCTATAACATCTGCTAAAGATGTGTGTGACTAAAAATATATATATATCTGACATTTATTCTCCATTCATATAGACTGAACAAAAATTATAAACATGATAAGTAATGTGTTGTTCACATGTTTCATGAGCTGAAATAAAAGAAGCCCAGAAATGTTTCATACGCACAAAAACGTATTTCTCTAAAATATTGTGCACAGATTTTTTAGATCCCTGTTAGTGAGTATTTTTTGCCAAGATAATCCATCCACCTGACAGGTGTGGCATATCAGGAAGCTGATTAATCATGATCATTACAAAGGTGCACCTTTGCTGGGGACAATAAAAGACCACTAAAATGTACTGTTTTGTCACACAACATAATGCCACAGATGTCTCAAGTTTTGAAGGCACATGCATTTGACATGCTAACTGCAGGAATGTCCACCAGAGCTGTTGCCAGATAATGTAATGTTAATTTCTCTACCATAAGCCGCCTCCCGTGTCATTTGACAATTTGGCAGTAAATCCAACTTGCCTAACAAACGCAGACCACGTGTAACCATGCCAGCCCAGAACCTCCACATCAGGCTTCTTCACCTGCGGGATCGTCTGAGACCAGCCACCCGGACAGCTGATGAAACTGAGGTTTTGCACAACCAAATCATTTCTGCACAAACTGTCAGAAACCGTCCCAGGGAAGCTAATCTGCATGCTGATCGTTCTCACCTTGGTCTTGACCTGACTGCAGTTCAGTGTCCTAACCAACTTCACTGGGAAAATACTCACCTTCGATGGCCACTGGCATGCTGGAGAAGTGTGCTCTTCACGGATTAATCCCGGTTTGAACTGTAGCTGTCGTATGGCGTCATGTGGGCGAGTGATGTGGTGAATGTTGTGAAGGGAGTGCCCCATGGTGACGGTAGGGTTATGGTGTGGGCAGCTACAGACAATGAAAACAATTCCATTTATTTATGGCAATTTGCATGCACAGAGATACCGACGAAATTGTGACGCCCATTGTCTTGCCATTCATCTGCCACCATTACTTCATGTTTCAGCATGATCATGCACTGCCCTATGTCGCAACGATCTGTGTACAGTTCCTGGAAGCTGAAAATGTCCCAGTTCTTCCATGGCCTGCATACTCACCAGACATGTCACCCATTGAGCATGTTAGGATGCTCTAGAACGACATGTACGACGGCATGTTAACTTCGCAAAGCCATTGAAGAGGAGTGGGACAACATTCCACAAGCCACAATAAACTGCCTGATTTAACACTGTGAAGGAGATGTCACACCAGATAATGACTGGTTTTCTGATCCACACCCCTTTTTTAAAAACTTTTTTTAAGGTATATTACATGGCCAGAAGGATGTGGACACCCCTTCAATATTGTGCATCCTGCTTTTTCAGCCATACCCGTTGCTGACAGGTGTATAAAATTGAGCACACGGCCATGCAATCTCCACAGAAAAACATCAGAAGAGCTCAGTGACTTTCAATGTGGCACCATCATAGGATGCCACCTTTCCAACAAGTCAGTTATTCAAGTTTCTTCACCATCTGGCAGTCCTACGGACAAATCTGGGTTTGGCAGATGCCAGGACAACTCTACCTGCCCCGATGCATAGTGCCAACTGTCAAGTTTGGTGGAGGAGGAATAATGGTCTGGGGCTGTTTATCATGGTTTGGGCTAATCCCCTTAGTTCCAGTTAAGGGAAATACAATGACATTCTATGCTTCCAACTTTGTGGCAACAGTTTGGGGAAGGCCCTTTCCTGTAAGTCCCCACAGCAATGTTCCAACATCTAGTGGAAAGCCTTCCCAGAAGAGTGGCGGCTGTTAGAGCAGCAAAGTGGGGACTAACTTCATATTAATGCCCATGATTTTGGAATGAGGTGTTCATAACGGCATATGCTTGTTTTAAAGGTGCAAAAAAACACAACATGAAGAGATTGGTTTAAAAAAACAGCTGGAGGAGGCTTTGCAAGAGGTAAGCAACAGAAAACATTCAGCTTTTGTATTAAAGGTGACCTGATGTAACCATAATAGTGTAACCAATCTGTTTGCAATCCAATCCATATAGCAAAGAAAAGTCATAGAGGAAATTGCACTCTCGAGACAACGCTTTGAGGACATCCTCAAGGCCAAAGACAAAGAGCTGGAGGTGACAAAAGTAAGCTACCCCCACCTCACTCAATTTTATTTCCTAACCCAGTTGAATTACTGACTTCACTTGACATACCTGGATGACAATAAATCAGTGAGGTTTCAAGCCAATGTTTTGTCTTACAGGAAAAGAAGGAGAAGGTCGAGAGCTCAAAAGGAGGAGGTGGTAAAGCAAATGACTGAGGTGCTGGAGAACGAACAATGCATCATTTGTTCTGAGCTCTTCATTAGGGTAAATACCAGTCTTACGTCATTCCCATTTGATAGCAATAAGTGTCTCGTACTGTTCAGTTTACTTCTCTGTCTGGAATTATAGCTTCTGACTGGAAGATGCTTTACTGTAATCTTAATCTCAATCTGTAATCCCAATTTTATCACAATGAAAGATTATTTTAAAGGCCCATTGCAGATGTTTTTATATGAATATCAAAACGTTTCTGGGTAACAATTTAGTACCTTACTGTAATAGTTAACCATTCAAATGGTAAAAAATGTATATGTAGAAATAGCAAAAAAAAATATATTTAATAAATTTGCTAGGGCTGAGTGGTTTGAATGGGGAGGAGAAAACTAGTTGTTATTGGCAGAGAGGTTTGGCGCTCTCTTTATTAGTCTAATTAAACTTACACCACCTGGTGATGTCACCAGGCAAGCCAAAACTCAAAGCATGCAAACCCTGTTGATTGTGTAGACTTGTATTTTTTAACCAGCAACTATCAGAAAATAACACCGATCAAATATTTTTGTGCTTTTACAGTGTTAGTTTCGTCTGTTGTACAAGAATACAAAACACAGGTAAAACAGAATTGATTGCTCTGCGCATTTAATCAGAGTTGTTTGGTTTCGATCCTCGATCTCCCCTACAGGCAGACGGTTAACTGTGCCCACAGCTTCTGCCTGCACTGCATCAGAGACTGGCGAAAGCGGAAGGATGAGTGCCCTATCTGCTGGAAGGCCATCCTGTCGCAGAGCCGTTCGCATGTGCTGGTCAACTGCATCGACCGCATGGTGGAGCAGTTCATCCCCGACATGAAGCAGCGTCGCCTGGTGCTCATCACCGAGAAGAAAGGTGAGAGGTATGTTCACCCTGCTCCTAGGTTCGCAGAGGTTGTTGACATTCATTGATGGCGATGTGGATGGATAGATGGATGTTTAAGTGAATTGCAAGGACCATATCCACTTGTTGTAAAAAAATAGAGCTATGGTCCCAGCAATTCCCTATGCACTCATTTTGATTTCTGTTTTCACTCAGAAACATCCAACCATCTGCCACATCTCCACCCATGAATTCTAGGGTCGTGTTCAGTAGGGAGCAAACGTTTTTAAATGGGGAGCTACCTGTCCAATAACAGATTCTCATTTTCCATTGCAATACATTTTGCTATGGTGTGTCCTACCGAACACGACCCAGGTCACTGTGGGTCTATGAAGGTTCATGATGCCTTCCACGGTCTCTTTCCACACAGCCCAGCCGGGGGAGCTGATGGTGATCCATGAAGACAGTAGCAATAGTAGCAGCACTAAGTGACCTCTCCATGGATAGCTTCAGCTCCATAATCTCTCTGGAAGAGTACGACCATTGGGGCTCCAGCGACAATTCCGATGAGTACAATGACGAGGTTTACCCCATTTGACATTGTTACACGTTACTTTTTTATTCATTTGAAATGAAATGTTCAGGCTAAGACAGTCGTAGAGAATGCAGAGAAGGGAAGAAAGTCCGTCCTTGCCAGGAAACCAACGCACTCGATATTGTACAACAAATACCGTTAGTGTTCGTATATATTTTTTGTAAAAATGTATTTTTTGTTCATTTATTTTTTCCAATGAAACAGAATATAAAATGTTACTTCATTAATTTGAATAGTCACAAAATGAATCTGCCAAGAAATGGAAACTTGGTGGCGCCAGGCCAGTTAAACATTTTTGTGAGCTTAACCGTGGTCATTTTGTTCATTTACCTTTTTTTATATGATGGTGAGGGGCTTATTGGTAAACAAATTACAAAACCATATAATATTGATACAATATAATCTGCTCTTAAGACCAGACAGGATGACTTTGGTTAAGAGCATTGGACTAGTAACCGAAAATACCCATCTGACTAGGTGAAAAATATATCTGTGCCCTTGAGCAAGCCCCACTTAACCCCAATTGCTCCTGTAAGTCGCTCTGAATAAGTGTATGATGAATGCCGAAATTATTACATTTATTTTTAGAAGTGTGTCCCATAGAATGCCTAAGTCTGACTTGGAAAGGCAATATTTTATCTATGTAAGCCTTGTCTTGAATACACAGAGCATGGCATGCATACATCCTGACAGTACCTCTAGTTTGCCTAAATTCCATTGATCTCAAATTGCACCTTCCATCTACTCTTTGGCAATTTTACACATCACCACATTGCCTAGCAACTAATGCAACTGCTCCTTGTGCCATGAAGGCAAAATGGAAAACTGTGATTGCACCACCATCCCAATAATAATGCAGGAAACAGTACTGGTACTCTTCATAAACAAACAGATTCTGTTGTAAATAAAGATGGCCTGTATTCAATTTTCCAAGAGCAAAGCTCTTATCTGTATGAAACTGCCGGCACTCAGTGAGATATATGGGCCAATATCCTACTGTGCTGTATGGGGCAGCAGTTCTGGAAGTTTGATGGCATCCCATTTTAAACTGTTCTCTATTGACAATCTTTTTTTCAACCATAGATTTTGTGTCTCCTGCCAATTCTACTTAACTACCAAAGTGAATGATGAAGTTCAATGGTTTGTTAGTTCAACATATGCAGATTTTCCCCACAGTGTTTCATGAAACCTGTTTGGTTCTTCAGACACAATGGGGCGAAAATCCAAACAATCAACATCACCATGCTGTGTAGACTCATGGATGATACTGGAATTTCCCACAGATTATTCTACTACCAGTTCGAGGCAAGACCAGATGCAGCCTCATATCCCGAGTGCATTTCAGCGCCTGCTTCCAGAGCCCTGCTCCTCTCCTGCTCTGTCAAGCCAGCCCTTGTCAAGCCAGTCCATTTGAAGCTGAGTACAATAGAAGCGTGTCTGTCATGCTACGTTACATGAGGACGACAGTGACGGACAGCCCCGGGGCCCAAGTCAGAGCTTCCTCCCGCCTTCCTCCTCCAAGAGCCTCTGCCATGATGTGTCATGAAAAGAGCAATGTAAGCAACAGTTACCCCCATCCCTCTCTCTCTTGTGCACTCTCTCTCTCCGTTCCGCCTGTCTTTTTCTGTCTTCCCCCTTCTTCCCTCATTGCACTGAAGCGTTTGGGTCGTGTCCTATTAAGCTACTGAGTAGGGTTACCCATCACATTACATAATTAAACAAAGATCCTCCTAATACACCATATAATGGACCTTAGGCCTACAATGTCATGATAACGTTAAGCACTGCCCCTGCCTAACCCCTTCTCCCACTATATATACTGAACAAAAATATAAATGCAAAAATCAACAATTTCAATGATTTTACTGAGTGTACAGTACAGTCGTGGCCAAAAGTTTTGAGAATGACACAAATATTAATTTTCACAAAGTCTGCTGCCTCAGTTTGTATGATGGCAATTTGCATATACTCCAGAATGTTATGAAGAGTGACCAGATGAATTGCAATTAATTGCAAACTGAATCCCCAAAAAACATTTCCACTGCATTTCAGCCCTGCCACAAAAGGACCAGCTGACATGTCAGTAATTCTCTCGTTAACACAGGTGTGAGTGTTGACAAGGCTGGAGATCACTCTGTCATGCTGATTGAGTTTGAATAACAGACTGGAAGTTTCAAAAGGAGGGTGGTGCTTGGAATCATTGTTCTTCCTCTTTCAACCATGGTTACCTTGAAGGAAACACATGCCGTCATCATTGCTTCGCACAAAAAGGGCTTCACAGGCAAAGATATTGCTGCCAGTAAGATTGCACCTAAATCAACCATTTATCAGATCATTAAGAACTTCAAGGAGAGCGGTTCAATTGTTGTGAAGAAGGCTTCAAGGCACCCAAGAAAGTCCAGCAAGTGCCAGCACCGTCTCCTAAAGTTGATTCAGCTGCGGGATCAGGGCACCACCAGTACAGAGCTTGCTCAGGAATGGCAGCAGGCAGGTGTGAGTACATCTGCACGCACAGTGAGGCGAAGACTTTTGGAGGATGGCCTGGTGTCAAGAAGGGCAGCAAAGAAGTCACTTCTCTCCATGAAAAACACCAGGGACAGACTGATATTCTGCAAAAGGTCCTGGGACTGGACTGCTGAGGACTGGGGTAAAGCCATTTTCTCGGATGGATACCCTTTCTGATTGTTTGGGGCATCCGGAAAAAAGCCTGTCCGAAGAAGACAAGGTGAGCGCTACCTTCAGTCCTGTGTCATGCCAAAAGTAAAGCATCCTGAGACCATTCATGTGTGGGGTTGCTTCTCAGCCAAGGGAGGGGGCTCACTCACAATTTTGCCTAATAACACAGCCATGAATAAAGAATGGTACCAACACATCCTCCGAGAGCAACTTCTCCCAACCATCCATGATGAACAGTTTGGTGACGAACAATGCCTTTTCCAGCATGTGGAGCACCTTGCCATAAGGCAAAAGTGATAACTAAGTGGCTCAGGGAACAAAACATTGATATTTTGGGTCCATGGTCAGGAAACCCCTCAGAGCTTAATCCCATTGAGAATTTGTGGTCAATCCTCAAGAGGCGGGTGGACAAACAAAAACCCACATATTCTGACAAACGCCAAGCATTGATTATGCAAGAATGGACTGTCATCAGTCCAGAAGTGGCCCAGAAGTTAATTGACAGGGCGGATTGCAGAGGTCTTGAAAAAGAAGTGTCAACACTGCAAATATTTACTCTTTGCATCAACTTGTCAATAAAACTTACACTTATGAAATGCTTGTCATTATACTTCAGTATTCCATAGTAACATCTGACAAAAATATCTAAAGACACTGAAGCAGCATATTTTGTGAAAATGTATATTTGTGTCATTCTCAAAACGTTTGGCCACGGCTGGTTTCAAATGACCCCGCTGGTGAAGAAGCCAGATGTTGAGGTCCTGGTCTGTCGTAGTTACTGGGCAGGTCATGAGGCAGGTTGGACATACTGCCAAATTCTCTAAAATGACTTATGGTAGAAAAATAAACATTAAATTCTCTGCCATTTGCTCTGGTGGACATTCCTGCAGGCAGCATGCCAATTGCACACTCCCTCAACTTGAGACATCTGTGGCATTGTGTTGTGACAAAACATTTTAGTGGCCTTTGTCCCCAGAACAAGGTGCACCTTTGTAATGATCATGCGGTTTAATCAGCTTCTTGAAATGCCACACCTGTCAGGTGGATGAATTATCTTGAAAAATGAGAAATGCTCACTGTCAGGGATGCTAACACATTTGTGCACAAGTTTGACATAAGCTCTTTTTGCATATGGAACATTTCTGGGATCTTTTATTTCAGGGACCAGCACTTTACATGTTGCGTTTATTTTTGTTCAGGTGAATTTTGTCCTATATGCTAGCACCTAATATTGTGTATAAGATGTGTCATTGATGCATACTGTCAAACAAAAAGCTTTAAGCCAAGTAAACATCCTATTCCCACTGTTCTATATCCGCTCGGGGCTGTTAGGAGAGTCAGCATAGTGCTGCTGTGCTAAACTGACATGCCTCTGTATGCGGCTGTAGAGCCATTGAAGAAACAAGCTTCACTCAATGAAGTGTGGCTGCAGCAGGCAGACTCGGAGAGAGGTACACAGGCTCCAGATGAGTGTTACTGACAGAAAATTAGGACCCAGAGGCTTTTTGTGTTGTCACAGCCCCACCTCCCCGGAGACCCCCTAGTGCTGCAGCTGATAAGACCCACTAGTACAACTCCAGGCATCAGTGGCTATTGTTTTAGGACTAAGGATGGCTGATCAAGCATGAATATGAGGTAATTCCAGCATGGTTTTAAACGAGATAATCTGCTCCATTATTTAGATGCTTTGGGATGGATGATGGTTCCTTTCCAAATGCATATTATCTAAAGGCCTTGTTCAATCTGCCAGTTTGGTCACATGGTCCCCACATTAGGATCATGGCAGAGCTACACTGCATCTAAAGTTCCATGTGGACAGTATGTGCTGTGAATCGCATGCAGGCAGAGTTACTATGTCCACCCCACTCTGCAGTAACACTGTTCACGCCCTGTCCCTTTTTCCTTCCCCAATTGCCATGGTAAGGCAGCCTCTGAGTAAGACATTGATCAAATGTATTAAAGTCATACATTATGGCTTGGTGTGATGTAATCAAATATTGTATATTTTGAGCAGTAGACCTACATTGGATAGTAATTTATCCAAACGAGTGCTTTGAGGGAATTTGTGTAAAAAAAAAGATGGCCAAGTAATTGTAATTACACGTTTATAGTCTTGTTGTGAGACAGGCCGTGACATCACTGTGGAGGTTCCCTGTAGGGATGTCCTTGAGCTGCCACCGACACTTCATCTGATCATAAATTAGGAAAAAGGTTTATGATATGAGAATCAGCTCTACTGGCTGAAATTTCTGCTATTAGGCTTTAATACTTACTGACAGTGGCGAACCGTCATTCAGGGCAAGTGGGGCAGAACTTATATATGTATATATATTATCAAAAAAAATAAACATCCTTTCACTGTCAACTGTTTATTTTCAGCAAACTGTTTTTTTTTTGCTGAGTTTCTTTCATTATGCTTTTTTGCAGAAGTTTACTGACACCGGCCATATTTAACGGGTGTTGTACACACGTCACGTTAGCTAACGAGCAAGCCAGGTAACGTTAGCTAGTTAAACAACCATGAACATTGTCAACAATGCCAAAGTGCTGGGATTTAACAAACCATGTTCAATATTAGCTAGCTAACATTAGGCTCTAACTAGAACGCCAATTGGCTCTGGGAAACAAATAACGTCAGCTACGGAGCCAGCCAGCTAACTTTAGCTAGCTAACAGTACACTTTAGCTTGAAATTAAACCACTTTCTATAATCTTTAGAAAACGTATAATATCTGAAAATGTAGCTAGCTAACTTACCTGTATACGTCATGCATGATGGACGCGTCTCCCTGTCAGGAATGCCATGCCACGGTTGCCCTTAATTTGAAGATGTAATCCAGAGACAGGTGGTTTTCTCCATCTCTTTAGCTATCATACTCTGATTCCACTGATTTCAAAACTTGATCTTCCAGAAAGTGGAGAGCAACAATTACTCAGCTCCACTACACAGTACATATTTTTGAAAAGCTGCGTTTGACAGGATTACCAACACAGACTGACGATCTCAAATAGACAGAAGCGAAGACCGAATTCCTCTCTCAGCATGTCCAGCTCACTATCTCAGCCAATCATGGCTATTGGGAAGGTAGCTCTCTTTTTCTGTGGCTTAACCAACAAGGCTTGTGGCATACACGTTTATTTAAAAAATTATGTTCAAACCGCTCTACTGTGAAGTCCTGACTTGAAACATACGCCTACACACAACCCCATAATGATAAAGCGAAAATGGGTTTAGACATTACGTTTATTTTTTTAACAAAGATACCTTTTTTACATGAGAATTTAGACCCTTTGCTATGAGACTCACAATTGAGCTCAGGTGCATTCTGTTTCCATTGATCATCCTTAAAATGTTTCTACAACTTCATTGGAGTCCACCTGTGGAAAATTCAAATGATTGGACATGATTTGGAAGGGCACACACCTGTCTATATAAGGTCCCACAGTTTACAGTGCATGTCAGAGCAAAAACCAAGCCATCGGGTCGAAGGAATTGTCCGTAGAGCTCTGAGATAGTATTGTGTTAAGGCACAGATCTGCGGAAGGGTACCAAAAGAATTCTGCAGCATTGAAGGACCCCAAGAACAAATCAAATCAAATGTATTTATATAGCCCTTCGTACATCAGCTGATATCTCAAAGTGCTGTACAAAAACCCAGCCTAAAACCCCAAACAACAAGCAATGCAGGTGTAGAAGCACTGTGGCTAGGAAACACTCCCTAGAAAGGCCAAAACCTAGGAAGAAACCTAGAGAGGAACCAGGCTATGAGGGGTGGCCAGTCCTCTTCTGGCTGTGCCGGGTGGAGATTTTAACAGAACATGGCCAAGATGTTCAAATGTTCATAAATCACCAGCATGGTCAAATATTAATAATCACAGTAGTTGTCGAGGGTGCAGCAAGTCAGCACCTCAGGAGTAAATGTCAGTTGGCTTTTCATAGCCGACTCCTGCTGTCTCTAGAGAGTTGAAAACAGCAGGTCTGGGACAGGTAGCACGTCCGTTGAACAGGTCAGGATTCCATAGCCACAGGCAAAACATTTGAAACTGGAGCAGCAGCACAGCCAGGTGGACTGGGGACAGCAAGGTATCATCATGCCAGGTAGTCCTGAGGCATGGTCCTAGTGCTCAGGTCCTCCATCATCCATCACAGTGGCCTCCATCATTCCTAAATGGATGAAGTTTGGAACAATCAAGACTCTTCCTAGAGCTGGCCGCCCGGCCAAACTGCGCAATCGGGGGAGAAGGTTCTTGGTCAGGGAGGTGACCAAGAACCCGAAGGTCACTCTGACAGAGCTCCATGGTTCCTCTGTGGAGTTGGGAGAACCTTCCAAATGTACAACCATAACATCTCTGCAGAACTCCACCAATCAGGCCTTTATGGTAGTGGCCAAACGGAAGCCACTCCTCAGTAAAAGGCACATGACAACATGCTTGGAGCTTGCCAAAAGTCACAGGACTCTATGAGAAACAAGATTATCTGGTCTGATGAAACCAATATTGAACTCTTTGGCCAAAATGCCAATCAACAGGTCTGTAGGAAACCTGGCACCACCCTTACGGTGAAGCATGGTGGCAGCATCATCCTGTGGGGATCTTTTTCAGCGGCAGGGACTGAGAGACTGGTCAGGATTGAGGGAAAGATAAACGGCACAAAGTAGGGTTCCTTGATGAAGACCTGCACCAGGGCGCTCAGGACCTCAGACTGGGGCAAAGGGCTGGACAAGCTGAGCCACCTGGAGGAGCCATCTGGAGGAGTTGCATGTGGTCTACCGGGTCAAGGGCTGTGGCATGAACTTTGAGAGGAACCTC
The DNA here is from genome assembly GCF_018296145.1 of Oncorhynchus tshawytscha. NCBI lineage: Eukaryota > Metazoa > Chordata > Actinopteri > Salmoniformes > Salmonidae > Oncorhynchus > Oncorhynchus tshawytscha. Next base: position 286,641 of record NW_024609833.1, read on the forward strand.
TTGAGTTAATCATCCGCGATACTCCCTTTCAGTGTTCACTGGCATGGTGCCTTTTGGCTTAGTCGCTCTACTTTCCCTTACAGGATGATTGTTTGAAGCACTTTTTTTCTGCTCTGTGCCATGCACTTCCTCAGTAACAAAGATTTGTTTCAAATGTGGTGAAACAAATACCACAGCACAGGGATTCATTGATTATTGGCTAGATGGCATTCTATGATAAACCACAACATCACATATTTCTAATTTGTTGTATTAGAAGAAATAATTCAATTTGATTCCAGCTTGTTTTATTTGATACATTTTTAAACATCTGGGCAGGTTAAGCTAAAGCTACAGTATGCATTATTGCCACATAAATATATCTGCCAAGCCTCCCTGCTCTTGAGACTGTTGAGCCTGATTTTAATCCCATAATCTCCGCTATCGTCGCAGGTGCTGAGGATCCACCAAAGGAAAGTGGACGACAAGCAGTGTCGTCAACTGGTGAACACCCTCCTGAACCACCCTCAGGTAGCTCAATTTCCCCCACAACCTGATTGGGGACCGTGGTTCCCGGGCAAGCTGCTCAACAGGTGAGATTTTGTCAGGTTGCCTACCTCACCTGCACGTGTGTACCCTTTTTGTCATGTTTTCTCTTGTCATTATTGTATATTGAATGTGTTTAAATGACACTAAACAGGAGCAAGCTGGAAAGCCTCACTGTCTACGACAACAACATTCTGGGGTCGGGGCCCAGATATAGCCTATGTCTTGGCAAAGAACTCCAGCCTGCCCTTCAACTTGCGTAAAAACCGGCTGGGGGACGAGGCGGCTAGTATCAAAAGTACCATAGTTTTAAACATTGTCAATGTTTTAGATCATTCGGATTCAGTGAAATATCAACATTTGGCTGACCGGCGAGGAGCTGAGCTATCGGAATCGGCCGCCGGTCAGCCAGGAGCTGCCAGAATCGCCCGCCTGTACGGTGCTACCGGAATCTCCCGTCCATTCGGGACCCGTGGCTTGGGTCTCCAGTCCGAGGGGTGTCGTGTTAAAGAGGCCACGGAGGCGGGTAGAGAGGCGGAGAAGGACTATGGGGGAGTGGGGTCCACGTCCCGCGCCAGAGCCGCCACCGCGGACAGACACCCACTCAGACCCTCCCCTATAGGTTTAGGTTTTGCGGCCGGAGTCCGCACCTTTGGGGGTACTGTCACGTTCTGACCTTAGTTCCTTTGTTTTGTTTTTGTTTTAGTATGGTCAGGGCGTGAGTTGGGGTGGGCAGTCTGTTTGTTTTTCTAGGTTGGTTTTTGAGTTTGGCCTGGTATGGTTCTCAATCAGAGGCAGGTGTCATTAGTTGTCTCTGATTGAGAATCATACTTAGGTAGCCTTTTTCCACCTGTGTTTTGTGGGTGTTTATTTTCTGTTTTGTGTGTCATCACTAGACAGGACTGTTTCGTTTGTTCGTTCTTCCTAGTTGTTATTTTGTTTAGAGTTCAGTTTTGATTATATTAAAAATCATGAACACTTACCATGCTGCACCTTGGTCCTCACCTTCTTCCACCGACGACGGCCGTTACAGACTGGGTGTATTGGTACACCACCCACAGTGTATTTCTGTGGAAATATGTGTATGTGGCAGTACTCTCTTGCAATAAACGCTGTTACCTGGCTTTTAAGACTGGTCTCGATCTACTTCATGCATAATTAATTAATTTACAACTCATTCATGAATAGAGAGAGTGCTAATTTGATTTTGGCTATAAAACATATAGGAATTTAAAATTCCACCAACAGTACATAATGTTGCTGCTACCATCTGTTATGACCAAAAATAACTTCTGGACATCAGAAAAGCGATTACTCACCACGGACTGGAAGAAACGTTCTCCATTAACGAGTCCGACGAGATGGATATCCTGCTTTCACTGGAACAGGCCCAGATCCACGCCTTTTGCGTGAAGAACAGACGCTGGCAAAGGGGACGCAGATCGGGGATCCTTCTGAGAAGCTGGAGGTGAGCGAGTGAACTCCCAATGCCTTCCATTCTCCTTTCTAACGTTCAATCGTTAGAAAATAAAATTGATGACCTATTATTAAGATTATCCAACCAACGGGACATTAAAAACTGTAACATCCTATGTGTCACCGAGATGTGGCTGACCGAAGAAATGGACAATATAGAGCTGGCGGGATTTTCCATACACTGGCAGAACAGAGACGCTACCTCTGGTATGACGAGGTGTTGGGGGGCGGGGGTCTTTTTGTCAATAACAGCTGGTGCACAATGTCTAATATTAAAGAAGTCTCGAGGTATTGCTTGCCTGAGGTAGAGTACCTTATAAATTGTTGACCACGCTATCTATCAAGAGAGTTCTCATCTGTATTATTCGGAGCCGTCTATTTACCACCACAAAGTGATGCTGGCACTAAGACCGCTCTCAACCAACTCTATGCAGCCATAAGCAAAGAAGAAAATGCTCACCCAGAAGTGGTGCTCGTACTGCCCGGGGACTTTAATGCAGGCAAACTGTTACAGGAATTATATTCCTCTATGTTTTAATACCCAATTAAAATGTAACACTCTGTCAATTCATAAGAATTTGTAAGACTCTTATTTGTATAAAATGGACAGAGAACAGTCTTAAAAGTCAACCAGCAGCGTTTATTCTCAAGAGTACTGCCCATGATACATTTTACCACAGGTTATAAACTGAAAATGACGTCATTAGTTTTAGTACTAGCCCGTCTCATCTCCGCTCCAGTACAATGGCTGTATGGTTCTCAAGCTTTCCCACATCGTCTCTCCCTATTAAGATAATTTATGAACAGAGCCAAGGTCTGCCTGTGTAGATAAGCATTCTAGCCAGTCTGGCTATAAGTTCATTCATTTCTACCAAGGAACAGACAGTCATTGTTCTAATTCTTGATTATATTTACACACATTATATTCAGTACTAGGATTATAAAGAGAATTCATACATGTACAGTAATATAATAGTATTCTGATTAGTCAGTCCTGATTTAAATGTATACATAGTTAGTCATTATTGATAAAAATTCCCTTAACACAAACTTAAATCAGTTTTACCACATTTTTACCAGCATGTCACATGTGCAACCTTGGGGAAAAAAATCCTGGACCACCTTTACTCCAAATACAGGCAAATGTTCCAGGATTCATCCAATGGCATTGAGGAATACACCACCTAAGTCATTGGCTTCATCAATAAGTGCATCGACGACATCGCCCCCACCATGACTGTACATACATATCCCAACCAGAAGCCATGGATTACAGGCAAAATCTGCATCGAGCTAAAGGCTAGAGCTGCCGCTTCAAGGACCGGGAGACTAAACCGGATGCTTATAAGAAGTCCCGCTATGCCCTCAGACAAATCATCAAACATGCAAAGCGTCAATACAGGATTAAGATTGAATCCTACTACACCGGCTCTGATGCTTGTCAGATGTGGCAGGGCTTGAAAACTATTAGGACTACAAAGGGAAACCCAGATGCGAACTCCAGTGACACGAGCCTACCAGACCAGCTAAATGCCTTTTATGCTCGCTTCGAGGCAAGCAACACTGAAGCATACACAAGAGCACCAGCTGTTCTGGATGACTGTGTGATAACACTCTTGATAGCCGATGTGAACAAAACCTTTAACCTCTTGCGACGAGCAATCCCGGATCCGGGAGCGTAATCATAGCCTCAAACAAATTAGCATAACGCAGCGGACATAAATACCCCTAGAAACTTTTCCTATTCATGAAAATCGCAAATGAAATGAAATAAATATATTCAAACACAAGTTAGCCTTTTGTTAACAACACGGTCATCTCAGATTTTCGAAATATGCGTTACAGCCAACACTAGACAAGCATTTGTGTAAGTTTATCATGGCATAATGCTACCAAATTAAATAATTTACCTTTGAAGAACTTTGGATGCTTTCACTCAGGAGACTCCCAGTTAGATAGCAAATGTTCCTTTTTTCCAAAAATATTATTTTTGTAGGCGAAATAGCTCCCGTTTGTTCATCATGCTTGGCTGAGAAAATGCTACCTATACAACGCCAAACTTTTTTCAAAATTAACTCCATAATTTCGACAGAAACACGACAAACGTTTTTTAGGATCCATCCTCAAGGTGTTTTTAACATATATATTTTATAATATATCCGTCGAGGAAATTGGTTTCTCATAAGAAGCGAATGGAAAAATGGTTACCTCAGTATTTTACGCAAGATTTTCTGCGGGAGACACCATGTGACCACTTGCTATATATGGTCCCTTACGGCTATTCTTCAATGGAAATGCGTAAAAAGACGTCACAATGCTGTAGACACCTTGGGGAATACGTGGAAAACGTAAGCTCATTCGTAGCTCATTCACAGCCATATAAGAAGTCATTGGCATGAGGCGGTTTCAAAAAATGCGGCACTTCCTGGTTGGATTTTTATCTGGGTTTCGCCTGCAACATCAGTTCTGTGGCACTCACAGACAATATCTTTGCAGTTTTGGAAACGTCAGAGTGTTTTCTTTCCAAAGCTGTCAATTATATGCATAGTCGAGCATCTTTTCGTGACAAAATATCTGGTTTAAAACGGGAATGTTTTTCATCCCAAAATTTTAATAGCGCCCCCTAATGCATAACTGGTTTTAAACAGGTCAACATTCACAGCCGCTGGGCCAGATGGATTACCAGGACATGTACTCAAAGCATGCGCGGACCAACTGTCAAGTGTCTTCACTGACATTTTCAAACTCTCCCTGACCGAGTCTGTAATACCTACATGTTTCAAGCAGTCCACCATAATCCCTGTGCCCAAGGAAGCGAATGTAACCTGCCTAAATGATTACCGCTCCGTGGCACTCACGTCAGTAGCCATGAAGTATTTTGAAAGGCTGGTCATGGCTCACATCAACAGCCTCCTCCCGGACACCCTAGACCCACTCGAATTTGCATACCGCCCCAACAGATCCACAGATGACGCAATCTCAATCGCACTACACACTGCCCTTTCTCACCCACAGCTGCGTGGCCGAACACGACTCCAACACCAAGTTTGCTGACGACACAACAGTGGTAGGCCTGATCACCGACAACGATGAGACGGCCTATAGGGAGGATGTCAGAGAACTGGCAGTGTGGTGCCAGGACAACAACCTCTCCCTCAATGTGAGCAAGACAAAGAAGCTGATTGTGGACGACAGGAAAAGGCAGGCCGAACAGGCCCCCATTAACATCGACGGGGCTGTAGTGGAAAAGGTTGAGAGCTTCCCAGTGTCCACATCACAAACAAACTATCATGGTCCAAACAATATACCAAGACAGTCGTGAAGAGGACACGACAAAACCTTTTCCCCCTCAGGAGACTGAAAAGATTTGGCATGGGCCCCCAGATCCTCAAAAGGTTCTACAGCTGCAACATTGAGAGCATCCTGACTGGTTGCATCACCGCCTGGTATGGCAATTGCTCAGCATCTGACCGTAAGGCACTACAAAGGGCAGTGCGAATGGCCCAGTACATCACTGGGACCAAGCTTCCTGCCATCCAGGACCAATATAATAGGCATTGTCAGAGGAAAGCCCATAAAATTGTCAGACTCTAGTCACCCAAGTGACTGTTTTCTCTGCTACGGACCGGCAAACGGTACCGCAGTGCCAAGTCTAGGACCAAAAGGCTCCTCAACAGCTTCTACCCCCAAGCCATTACACTGCTGAACAATTCATAAATATCGCTACTTATTACAATTTACAATACTTATTTACTCAAGACATTTCAGCTTTTAATTTTACATTAATTTGTCAAAAATTCGAAAAACATAATTCACTTTGGTATTATGGGATATTGTGTGTAGGCCAGTGTCAAATCTAAATTTACTCAATTTGATATTCAGGTTGTAAGTCAAGTGGTGTGAATACTTGCTGAAGGCACTGCATGTAGCCTTGATCCCAGCTGTTCTAGGTTTCTTCAGAGCAGATTACGGTGTGATGTCAGGCAGTGTCGAGACGTAGGGGTGAATCTTAAATTCCACTTGAGTCTAATTTCCACTTGGTCACGCATTGATGTCAATAGGAGACTGTGAAAATTTTACTTGAGTGGAAGTTATGATTTGTCGCTATATCAAGTGTCTGTACTGTATTAAAAAATCAAATGTCATTTGTCACATGCTTCATAAACAACAGGTGTAGACAAACAGTCCCTGCTTACTTACGGGTCATTTTCCAACAATGGAGTGTTAAATATAAAAAGTATGGAAATAGTGACACGAGTAACAGAAGTGTGTGTGTGTGTGTTTGTGTGTCAGTGTCAGTGTAAGTATGTGTACACTACATGGTCGACATCTCATTCAAAAATCATGGGCATTAATGTGGAGTTGGTCCCTCCTTTGCTGCTATAACAGCCTCCACTCTACTGGGAAGGCTTTTCACGAGATGTTGGAACAATTCTGACAGGACTTGCTTCCATTCAGCCACAGGAGCATTAGTGAGGTCGGGCACTGATGTTGGCCGATTTATGCCTGGCTCGCAGTTGGCGTTCCAAATCAACCCAAAGGTGTTCGATGGTTTAGAGGTCAGGGCTCTGCAGGCCAGTCAAGTTCTCCCACACAAATCTCGACAAGCCATTTCTGTATGGACCTCGCTTTTGTGCACAGGGGCATTGACATGCTGAAACAGAAAAGGGCATTCCCCAAACTTTTACTACAAAGTCGGACGTACAGAATCGTCTAGAATGTCATTGTATGCTGTAGCTTTAAGATTTCCTTTCACTGGAACTAAGAGGCCTACCCCAAACCATGAAAAACAGCCCCAGACCAATATTCCTCCTCCACCAAACTTTACAGTTGGCTATATACAATCGGGAATGTAGGGTTTTCCTGGCATCCGCCAAACAAAGATTAGTTTGTCGAACTGCCAGATGGTGAATCGTGATTTATCTCTCCAGAGAACGCCTTTCCAATGCTCCAGAGTCTAATGGCAGCAAGCTTTACACCACTCCAACTGAGGCTTGGCATTGCACATGGTGATCTTAGGCTTGTGTACGCTGCTCAGCCATGGACCGCAATTTCATGAAGCTCCCGACAAGCAGTTCTTATGCTGATGTTGCTTCCTGGGGCAGTTTGGAACTCTGTAGTGAGTGTTGCAACTGAGGACAGATGATTTTTACACGCTACTCACTTCAGCACTTGGCGGTCCCGTTGGCTTCTCCTGTGGGTCGCTTTGGATGGGAGTGTCTGCTAGATGACTGTAAGCAATGTAAATGTTGAGCGGCTTGTCTGCAGGTAGATTCTATGTTATATTGTTCATTAAAAACTATCCTAAACCTTCTCTAAACCTGAGCATTATCAAATAGAAACATACAATCCATGTATGTTCACCAAAGTGCCACTTTGTCATATATTGCAGATAGTATGTATCCTATTTGTTTCATTGCTTCAGTTGTTAAATGTAGCCATGTCTGTAATGTGAACAGAAACCAGAATTTGTTTAAGATTAAGATCGCTTTATTGGTCATATGTACACAAGGTCCAACCGAAATTTGACTTCCGCTTTTAACTCAACCCCTCCGAAAGACACACATACATATACAGATTTTGGAGAGGTGCAGGGGGCTGCCACACTGGGTGCTCAGGAAGCTGTTGTTGTGGGTGGTTAAGTGCATTGCTCAAGGGCACAACGGCAGGCAATGGATTTGTTACTATCGGTTGCAGCTCACTTCCCGTCAGATTCTTCCCGTCGGACCCGGGATTTGAACTGGCAACCCTACGGTCTTTATTAGAATGTGATCAATGGGCATGGTCAGAGATGAACACAGACAGGAGTTTTTCTGGGGTGATTCCAGGGGTTGAGGGAAAAGGATCTGTAGATTACTTCATAATCCTAATAATCTACCACTGAGCTATCGGGCACCTTCACTGTATGTACTCACTGTTTACACGCGCTGTTAAGTAAATGCACAATGTGGATGTGTTATAAATTAGCATAACAATGAACACAATTGGATAGTTGGATTTATTGTTTAAACATAGGCTTCATATTCTTCTACCACTTGAGCTTCAAAGTGTATACAGGTTATACGAAGCATGTAAAAAGACAAATTATGTTTCAACAATTTCATTAACTTTTTATTGAGTTAGCCTTTTCCCCCTTTTGATACACAGATTTGGTTTGTGGTCATTGCAACTGTATTATGCAACATGAAGGCAACATTGTGTTCGTGTCAATATACATACAGATTTGCAGTTGTATGTATTGTTTTGCAGTCACACACCCAACCTCTGATCCACGTTACCTAGGCAGTACAAAACATGTTAGTATATTACATGTTTCCTGACTGTTGATCTTGCTGCCAGGACCCGCAGTTTATGACATTGAGAGAGTAAGACAAATGTAGGCAGAGCAATGTTCTCAGTACGATCAGGCTGGACTAATTTAATATAACAGTTGTCTGAATGGCAAGCCAAGAGTGGAATATTGATCAAACAGGAAAGCGGTTGGCTTCCTCGTTTTCCGTGCTCAAATCTGTGTATATAACCTCCGTACAAAATATGTAATCTCCCTACTCTTCCTCTATGAAGAAAGCAACTAAAAACGTACAAAAAGTTGAAAAGAAAGAAACAACAGTGCTCTGCCATTGCAAAGTGAGTGTATAGCTCATACAGGATAAATCCATTTGAATTCACTTTTTTTTGACAGCATTCCTTTGTTTTAAACATTTTCATACATGTTTGCCCATGGAAGAAGTTGTCAGAAAGTTACTTTTTGGACCTGAATTCCAAAACATTCAGGAGATAAACAGGAAATAAAGGTGCTCAAAGTTGACCCATTTTGCATACCCCACTTTACCATGAGACATCCATGTCTTCATCACTGGAAAATATAAACGATTGAGCTTGATATCATTTAAAAGTTTACAAACAGGGTTGTCAAACTATTTCATAATTTCTTTCAAATACGTGTTTTATATTTAAAATGGTGTCATTTTGTACCTTTTACCACCAATTATATAAAAACGCATAAACGTATTCGCGTATGTTGTAGCTTAGACCCTGTTTTACATAATCTGAGGTTTTTGTGTTGTGTCCACCATCGGTTGAGACACAACATGCTCTTGAATACAGTGGGTGTTATTTCAATCATAGAAATACAATTCATTGAAAGTCAATATATATAAAAATAATAAAAAGAGTTCTTAACAGGATGTGTTTTTTTTCTCTCGCAGAAATCTATCCCTTCAGACCACTGCAATTTATCTGGTACAGCATTTACATTTTAATTGAATTTAAATTGTAACTACTACCACAAAGATGACTGCCAGATCACTCTCTGAATGTCAACTTAAATGGTCATGTCTATTCTATTATCAACATTTCAATAAGTTTCATTTAGCATTTAGCAGGCACTCTTATCCAGAGCTACTTATTAAAGCAGGAATTAGGGTTAAGTGCATTGCTCAAGGCCACTTCAACAGATTGTTCAGTCGGCTCAGGTATTCAAACCAGTGACCTTTCGTTTACTGGCCCAACACTCAACCGCTAGGCTACCCGCCGCCTCTGTGGAGGGTTAAGAGTACAATTTTAAAAAACAGACATTCCCATTCAAGTCAATATTCTCTGGTGTCTGGACCTCCAACCGTCTTTGTGGTACCATTTGAAAGTTTAAATTAAAATTGCATTTGTCATTGTACATTTATCAGCCAAAATATGACACCCACCCTGTATTCAAGATCATGTTGCGTCTCAACCATTTCCTTTTAAGAAATTATAAATAGTTTGACAAGCCTGTTTGTCTTTTCTAGTGATGAAGACATGGATGTCTCATGGTATGGGGTATGCTAAAGGGGTCAACTTTTGAGAACTTTTATCTCTTGAATGTTTTGGTGTCAAAGTGATTGAATTCAAATGGATGTACCCTACAGCATCTGATAAGCTGCATGGTCTGCAATTGAAACTGTAGTGTATTTACAAGATTAATTTTCCACCATTTTATGTACAGTACTAGTCAAAAGTTTGGACACACCTACTCATTCCAGGGTTTTTCTTTATTTTTGATATTTTCTACATTTGTAGGATAATAGTGAAGACATCAAACTATGAAATAACACACATGGAATCCTGTAGTAACCAAAAACGTGTTTAAACAAATCTAAATATATTTTAGAGATTCTTCAAAGTAGCCACCCTTTGCCTTAATGACAGCTTTGCACGCTCTTGGTATTCTCTCAACCAGCTTCATGAGGTAGTCACCTGGAATGCATTTCAATTAACAGGTGTGCCTTATTAAAAGTTATTTTGTGGCATTTATTTCCTTCTTAATGCGTTTGAGAAAATCAGTTATCTTGTGACAAGGTTGGAGCATGGAGTAGGAGGTGTGATAGTGTGTGGGTGCTTTGCTGGTGACACTGTCAGTGATATATTTAGAATTCAAGGCACACTTAACCAGCATGGCTACCACAACATTCTGCAGCAGTACACAATCCATCTGGTTGGGCTTAGTGGGACTATCATTTGTTTTTCAACAGGACAATGACCCAACACACCTCCAGGCTGTGTAAGTGCTATTTCACCAAGAAGGAGAGTGATGGAGTACTCCATCAGATAACCTGGCCTCCACAATCACCTAACCTCTACCCAATTGAGATGGTGTGGGATGAGTTGGACCGCAGAGTTAAGGAAAATCAGCCAATAAGTGCTCAGCATATGCGGGAACTTCAAGACAGTCGGAAAAGCATTCCAGGTGAAGCTGGTTGAGAGAATTCCAAGAGTGTGCAAAAGGGAGGCTACTTTGAAGAAGCTAAAATATATTTTAATTTGTTTAACACTTTTTTGGTTACTATATGATTTCATATGTGCTATTAACCTACAGTATAGAAAATAGTAAAAAATAAAGAAAAACTCTTGAATGAGTAGGTGAGTCCAAACTTTTGACTGGTACTGTAGAAATGGATCGATTTTCAATCTGCAAACCAAAAACATTATCCTGTTGTCAAGTACATTTTATGTTAGCACCCCGACAGTCCTTCTAACCTAGTATCTCTATATTATTTACAGTACAAAATATTTATTCCGCAACACTCTTTTTAAGTCACAACATTTTGTACAAATTATCAGAAGATGAGCCCCAAAAACATTCTGGTTGTGAGAGTACATACTGTAATATTAATTATTATTCCACTTTGTACACATGATAATGAGATTCATGTATGGTCGCAAAATTCCAGTAACTTTCCCATAAATCCTGGTTGGAGGATTTTTATTTATTTATTACCAATATTTAATTAGGCAAGTCAGTTAAGAACAAATTCTTATTTTCAATGACAGCCTAGTGGGTTAACTGCCTTGTTCAGGGGCAGAATGACAGATTTTTACCTTGTCAGCTCTGGGATTTGATCTTGCAACCTTTCAGTTACTAGTCCAACACTCTAGCCACTAGTCTACCTGCTGCCCTGGATTCTGAATTTCCTGTTAATGGGAATCTTCCAACTGGGAATTCTGAAAACCTCTGGAATTTTAGGAAAGTTTCCAGAATTTTGCAAGCCTAATTCCATGTTACATATGTCAAAGGGTTAAATGTTAACAGTCTGTGGTGGAGAAACATTATTCAGGTTTCTGAATTTTCCTGTCACCTTCACTGTTTTTTTTAGCTGTATCCTATTTATGGTTGTATGGTTAGAAAACATAGCACTGGTAAACACGTATTTGTACACGATAACATATCACAGTGAAGCCATCAAATTAACTGGACTTTCTTTTTTATTGATGAGAGGTTGGTCAGTGAGCATTGGACTATTGAGTCGGTAATGTCAGTAATGTAATCATATTCAACAATATTGAAATCTAAAACTCTGGGTCTTCACTACCTGCTGTTTCCAAACTTCAAATGATCTCAGACATAATGGGAGTTGATCTAAAAAAATAACTAATCAAAACTGCTAATGAGAAAGAGGGCTTTCTGTGAGTGAGTGAACTCTGCCTCACATGATGTGTGACCTCCAGCTATAGGAGCATCAGTATGGTTACAGTGTTAAACTGTAAACCAAGGCACACCTCCAACAACACACACACACACACACACACACTCTAACCACTAGGCTACCCTGCTGCCCCAGCTACCCTGTAAGGTACACCTGTTGTATTTGGCGCACGTGACAAATAAACTTTGATTTGATTTGATTATTCATCGACCTGGCTAAGGCTTTCGACTCTATCAATCACAACATTCTTATTGGCAGACTCAACAGACCTGGTTTCTCAAATGATTGCCTTGCTTGGTTCACCAACAACTTCTCCAATAGAGTTCAGTATGTCAAATCGGACGGCCTGTTGTCCGGACCTCTGGCAGTCTCTATGGGGGTGCCACAGGGTTCAATTCTCAGGCCGACTCTCTTCTCTGTATATACGCCAATGATGTCGCCCTCGCTGCTGGTGATTCTTTGATCCACCTCTATGCAGATGACACCATTCTGTATACCTCTGCCCCTTCGTTGGACACTGTGTTAACTAACCTCCAGATGAGCTTCAATGCCGTACAACTCTCCTTCCGTGGCCTCCAACTACTCTTAAATGCAAGTAAAACTAAATGCATGCTCTTCAACCCATCGCAGCCCACACCTGCCCGCCTGTCCAGCATTACTACTCTGGACGGTTCTGACTTAGAATATGTGGACAACTACAAATACCTAGGTGTCTGGTTAGACTGTAAACTCTCCTTCCAGACTCACATTAAGCATCTCCAATCCAAAATGAAATCTAGAATTGGCTTCCTATTTCGCAACAAAGCATCCTTCACTCATGCTGCCAAACATAACCTCGTAAAACTGACCATCCTACCGATCCTCGACTTCGGCGATGTCATTTACAAAATAGCCTTCAGCACTCTACTCAACAAATTGGATGCAGTCTATCACAGTGTCATCCGTTTTGTCACCAAAGCCCCATATACTACCCACCACTGCGACCTGTATGCTCTCATTGGCTGGCCCTCGCTTCATACTCGTAGCCAAACCCACTGGCTCTAGGTCATCTGCTAGGTAAAGCCCCACCTTTTCTTAGCTCACTGGTCACCATAGCAGCACCCACCCGTAGCACGCGCTCCAGCAGGGATATCTCACTGGTCACCTCCAAAGCCAATTCTTCCTTTGGCCGCCTATCCTTCCAGTTCTCTGCTGCCAATGACTGAAACGAACTGCAAAAATCTCTGAAGCTGGAGACTCTTACCTCCCTCACTAGCTTTAAGCACCAGCTGTCAGAGCAGCTCACAGATCACTGCACCTGTACATAGCTCATCTGTAAATAGCCCATCCAATCTACCTCATCCCCATACTGTATTTATTTATTTATCTTGCTCCTTTGCACCCCAGTATCTCAACTTGCA